>NC_137065.1:15504228-15659228 GCF_032717465.1 Coenobita brevimanus
TCATTTTCTCGTGTTTTCCTCTATCTCTCACCTTGTCCTCCTGTCTCTTGTTTTCTCACTCCCCTTTCTTCTTCCTTATCGCATCTTTCATTCTTCTTGATTTCTCTTTCTCTCAGTTTTCCTGTTTTCCTCCCTCTCGCTCTCTCTCCTTCACCCTCTTGCATCCTTCTATCTCTCAACTCCTTTCATGCTCATATTCCACGGTACTTCATGTTTTACTCACTGTTTCTTTCTTTCCGACATGCTCACATTTCTCCTGTTTCACGTTTCCTTTGCATATTCTTTTCCATGCTTGGTTTTGCTCTCTCTCTCTCTCTCTCTCTCTCTCTCTCTCGTCTTAATCTCTTGAAACCTTCCGCACCCTTGTTTCTCATATCTTAACTACTGGCGCATCTCCTTCCCTTCCGACATGCTTCACTGTTTTCCTCTTCCTCCCTTAATGTCATCTCCACTTATGACAATAGACCCATTTCGCTCAGCTGATTGTAATGACGTCACGATGTAAACATTCGCGTCTGGCGGCAATGTTGGTAAAGAGCTTTTCATCTGTTGAAGCTTGTCACGGGGTTTTTGTGAATTTTTATATTAAATAATAATATTCAATAATACTTGATACTTTAAAATGTTACTTGGGAACAGGACAATGAACTGACTTGAGAAAATCAAGCAATGATTGATACTTTATTCCTGCTTACTTCGCCGATTCTGTAAGGATGAGAATTTATTAACTTTCTCAACAGTACACAGCAGAGATTAATTACTCACAAATGCTGTTTGTTAGTACTACTGGCCTCACGAGAAAGTGACTCCACCCCTGACAATCAATAAGTAATGCTATGATTTATAATCAGGTTCTTGCTGGTCCAATAACTCCAAGTTGCACAATGGATTTAAGTTAATAAAAAGGGCTGGCCTATGAACCAGTTATGAATAATGCAAAGCGTTATGCAAAGTAGGAGCGATAACTAGAATAAGCTTAATGTGGAGAAATAAAACACGAGTTTACATTACTTTAAGCTCAAGAAAAAGAAGCTAAATTTATTGATTACAATGAAAAAAACTTATGTTACATTTTTCAAAATGAATTCAAAATAAGGAGAACACAATCACTCGCTCCTCAAAAGCTAAACTCTTAAACCTAGGAAAAACGAAAAGAAATACTGGTCAGAGAGTGGGCTAAGTGGGAACTGGGCGTCGTTGCTGAGGAAGGACGCTTCCACACACGCTGAACCTCTTGCCGATTCACGGTGGGTGGGGACTCAGGAACTCGCTGTACACACGCTGCTCCAAGCTGGGCCAACGAACCTAGTCCCACGGCGCTCTAATCCTGACTGAATTCAAACAAGCGAGGCGAGGGCTGAGGCCAGCCGCTAACTGGTAATGGTTAATGGAAGGAGAGTGAGCAAAACACGCCAGTAATAAATCACTCAGGGAAAGCGCTAATGTCACGCACGAGGACGATCACTTATGAAACAGTGAAAAATGTTCTGAAAACACTCCTGATTGGGTGAATACATGGCGGTTGACTGAGTGATACTTATGGGAATTCACTAGAATTCGTGGTTTCCCACCAAAGTTCAATGTCACGAGTTTATTTAGATAGAGAATCGCGCCAACTCGTGACATTATGCCCCATCAAAATCAATTTTTTTTCCTCAGGAAAAAAAAAATTTCAATTTACATACATATAAATCCTAACTCAGTCACACAAGATTCACACTGTGGTGTGTGTGCTATCCTGCTACAGGAGAAAATCACAGTCGCCCATGAGTGTAAAAACTTCATATTTACGTTAATAGAAGCAAGCTTGAGGAAAAAACTCGTGACAGCGGTGAAAAATCCTGTACTCAGGTCAAACTGAACGAAAAGTTCACCACATTTTCATTAACAGCTAATTGTTATGTAGCGTGATGTATGTAATACACGGCATAGGTGTGACATTTGTGGTGTAACTGTACCTACGTGTAAAATTACATAATGCAAGTCAATAGTAAATGATGACAATGAGGCAGAAGAGAAGAGGTGGCAGCATGCGTCAGGGATGATCAGCTGAACTGCATGACAATGCTGCACCCGCCAGCTGCACCTGCAAAAGCAATCAAGGTGGAGCATCAAAAGTGTCATTTCTCTCTCGCTGCCTGGCAATCAGTACTTATGTTAAAAAGTACACTGTTTACATTATTAACCAGGAAACATAGTCAAGGCGTCTCTGCAGGACATCAAACGCTGACCCAGTTTACTGGTTAAACCCTATACCTAATTAGGAAAACGACTGAGCGTCTGTGCAGGACACCAAACGCTGCAGTTCGCTAAATTAACCAGGGAACGTGGTCAGGAGCGAAAAGACGGGCGTTTCTGCATGACATCAAATGCTGCAATTCGCTAGGGACCCAGTTTACTGGTTAAACTAACTCTACACTTACAATTAATGACAGGAAGCTGAGAATCCCTACACAATCTCGGGCAGGTCAACACCCTGCGTGGGTGTGAACTCATGTGGAGTGTATTCTCTGGGAATCCTCTGAGAGGCCCACAGCTCGAGACGTTCCACAAGAATTCATACCCAGCCTCGGACTGTTTGTGGGGTTCTCAGACTTCCCCCTTAACTTACGGTACATATGTATGTACAGGCCCTGGACATACTGTGTCCTGTGGGGCCAACGGGCGAGATGTCAGGTCTGCACCCACTTCACCACTGCCCTCTCTTTCAACTGACTCAGAGATTACGGGTGTGGTTTCAAATGGCATAGGACGGACATGTCCCTGATTAGTGGTATGTGGACACACATTGCAGGAACACACAAAACTATCTATCTCTCGTCCCATCCCTGGCCAAAAATAGTTAGCTCGGATATGGCTCTGGGTCTTTCATTTGCCCATGTGACCTCCTGAGGCTGAACGATGACCCCATTCTAACACTGCTAGGCGATAGTTAACAGGAACGACAAACTGCAGTTGAACCTCACCCTGGGGTGTTCGTGATTCACGGTAGAACCGTCCTTGTTTGGAAAGGAACTTGGCTTGACCTCCCCGTGAATACTTTATCACTCAACTCTTTTGCTTCTTTTGCATGGCAGCAAGTGTCAGGTCAGAATGTTGTTCTTGAACAACAACTTGGCTACACATCAGATCTTGGGGCGATTAAATGGTCACCGGGGTGACACAGTTTGGAGCCTCAGCAATGGCTCGTGTTTCTGCAGCCGAAGTCTGAGTAGCGTCATCTTCAGTGCAACTATCCTTGGCACCGGAAATATTGCCTATGATAAGGTCAAATAAGGGTTCTGGCATGACAACTGCGAGTGTTGTACCAGTGTAAAATGGAGATGCCACCTGGATACGTGCCTCAGGGAACAATCTCACTGATCCATCAATAAGGTTAGCTTGGATCTGTCGACCTGTGTACTGCTCAGGCCGAACTAGACTCTGCCTGACAGAGCAACCTGAGGAACCATTGTCTCTCAGGACCTTCACAGGAATGCCTCCCACAAACCCTGGCTGAACAAGGAAGGCACTGTCACCTGTGGGAGGGCCTGTGGAGGAAGCAGCCAGCCACTGATTAGGCTGCTGAATAAATGATGCGGCAAACATGGTGCCCTGAGAATTAGAAGCTTGAGGGGTTGTACTCAATGTCGAGGGAGATGGAGCATTGACCTCCTGTGGCAGTGTTCACTGTCACTGTGGGCCTAGAGAACTGTGGGGGAGTACCTGTACTGGTAGGGACGTGACCACCGTGCTGCTGCTGAAGAATGAAGGCTGCATTCGCCTCCTGCCTCCTATTCACTTGAGCTAGTGCTGAAAAGGACAGTCCCAACGGTCGGTTGCGTGGCTGATACTGCTGCTGGTTAGGGTACCTGTTGTACCCCTTCCACTCAGGTTTCTGAGTGTTTTGCCCCTGGTCCTTCTTCCGCAGTTTTGGCCATTATTCTGAGAACGGCCTTGTTGCTGGGGTTCAGTCTGAGACGGCTTCTCAGATTTATCAGCTTTCCTGTTCCAGGTATGCTGCTTACGAGTTTGATACCCGAATGCAATGAAGAATGCATCAGCCTTCTCCACCATTTGGCTGGCATCCCTTACCTGGCAGATCTTAAGCTGAGCCATAAGTTCGGCAGGCCACAACTTTTCTAGCTGCATGCAAAGCATAAGGTCAATTATCCCCTCACGCATGAAAGGAGTTTCATCTTTCTCCATCCACTCATTTAAGTAAGCAGTAAGCCGGTCAAGAAACTGAACGGCAGTCTCTTTTTCCTGTAAACGTGCCCTCATGAACTGACTCTAGGCGTTGTCAGCTGTGAGACCGTACGCTTTGACGAGTGCGGCCTTCATCATCTCATATGTGAGATTGTCTCCACGAATTCTGTGGAGAATATCAAGGGCAGGGCCCTCAAACAGGCTAAGAAACTGAAGCCGCTTAGCTGCATCATCCAGCTGGTAAAGCTGAGCCATGTCTTCAATACGAACTATGTATGGCTCGATTAGCTCGCCTTCCTTGTGTGGAGGAAACTTGACGTGTGGAGTCGCCATAATATGTGCAGGGATAGCGCTCATGGAGCTTGGGCCAGCTGCACCAGATGTGTCTGAAGCCAAGGAATCTCGCTTGAGCTTCAACATTTCAAGTTCATGTTTTTCGCGTGCTTCTTGCTCGGCACGTTTGTGTTCTCGTTCTCTGTCTCGTTGTTGATGCTCGTATTCACGTTCTCTCTCACGTTGTTGTAACTCGTGTTGACGTTCTCTCTCGCGTTCCTCGCGCTGTTCTCACTCGTGTTTGCGTTCTCTCTCTCGTTGTTCTAACTCGAGTTCACGTTGTTTTTCTCGTGTTGACTTTCTCTCTCGCATTCCTTCGCGCTGTTCTCGCTCATGTTAGTGCTGTTCTCTCTCGTATTCGCGCTGGATTCTACGCTCTTCACAAGCATCATTCTCTCGTTGCTTCTCGTAATTAAACCGAGAGAGAACGTAATCCTTTACTTCTCTGGGGTCTATAAGCCCCATATCTTTAGCTTCCTGTACATAGACGTTGGTACACATGATTTTATTTATTTTTTTTAATAACAGAACGGAGGAAGGAAAAACAAATGGGAAAAAAAAAATAATCCATACACCAGATTACTGGTGTCCTCTGTTCATAAAATTTCTGTAACAGTTAGACTTGAACAGTTGTAGGTTGAAATTTGGAGGAAAACAACTCTGGGGAAGCGAGTTCCAGAGAGATGCAGTTCGGGGAATGAAAGAATTCTGATAGGCAGAAGTTCTGCAATATGGTTGAGTGACATTCCCAGCTATGAGCTGCTACCAGACGCCCGTGTAGCACAAGGCTGCTGGAAGGCATGGAGAGGTGGCACCATGGACGCAACTTCGTCTGAGCATTTCACAAAAAAACTATCTGTAAAATAATGCAAGGGAGGTAACATTCCTTCTTACTTGCACGTGAGGTAGTTTATATGTAATGGCAGGGTTGTTAAGAAGAGTCTAACAGCTTTATTCTGAATTTTGTGTAGTTGTTTCTTAGTGCAACCTCTCCACATCCATTCCACAAGGGTGAGCAATATTCAAGCTGAGAGCGCACATGACTCTTATAAATTATAGCTAACTGCTCATTGGCGAAGAAGTTACAGACTCTGTACATTAATCCAAGTTTCTTTCAGGCGGTTTTAGCAAGTGATCTGAAATGAGAGGTCCAGCTGAGGGCACTGTTAAGTGAGACACCAAGAATTTCAATATTTTTGGAGATGGGAATATTAGTAGCACTGAAGGTAATGTACGAATCTGGTAATATCTGTCTATTAGTAAACTGTATATATTTAGTTTTACATTAAAAGAGACAAGGTTGTTTTGTCCCCATTCACTGATTGTAGATAGATCCTGATTTATGGAGATGGCTGTAATGAGTTGAGAGGTAGAGATATTAGACTTTGTTAATGGATGTCTGAGTGTGAATGAACTATGTAGTGTTGAGTCATCTGCATATGAGTGAATGCGATTGTGAGTGACAGATAAGAGATCATTAATATGAACCAGAAATAGGGTTGGCGCCAGAACTGATCCCTGCGGCACGCTGGCGTTAATTGAGTGGAAATTAGAATATACATCATCTACTTTTATTCTTATTTTCCTGTCACATGATGCTAAGTCAATCTAAGTGAACTAGAGACTATGCACTGACTGCTATTTTGCAGAGAAAGATGTCAATAATCGAGAATAAGGAATATAGGCAGAGGTTAATGGTGGCCAGTTTTATATAGTTAGACTGGTAAAGAAAGAAAATTAAACAAAACACTGACTGTGAAAACTATTACTTAAAATTGATAAAAATCAATTAATAAGCACCAGTAAGATAGTACCTATAGGTATAGACTTTAATGATAAATACTTAAGTATGAGTGAGTGAGTATTGTCTCGTGAATAACTTTAGAGCTAGGAGTTAATATCCTGGAATGAGGTCGCCAGATGTCACGGGTTTTTGTGAATTTTTATATTAATTAATAATATTCAATAATACTTGATACTTTAAAATGTTACTTGAGAACAGGACAAGGAATCGACTTGTGAAAATCATGCAATGATTGATACTTTATTCCAACTTACTTCGCCGATTCTCTAAGGACGAGAATTTATTTACTTTCTCAGCAGTACACAGCAGAGACTAAGTACTCACAAATGCTGTTTGTTAGTACTGCTAGCCTCACGAGAAAGTGACTCCACCCCTGACAATCAATAACTAATGCTATGAACGATAAGCAGGTTCTTGCTGGTGCATTAACTCCAAGTTGCACAACGGATTTAAGTTAATAAAAAGGACTGGCCTAAATACCAGTCATGAATAATTCAAAGTGTTTACGCAAACTAGGAGCTATAACTAGAATAAGCTTAATGTGGAGAAATAAAACACAAGTTTACATTACATTAAGCTCAAGAGAAAAGAACTGTGAATTTATTAATCACAATGAAACAAATTTACGTTACGTGTTTCAAAATGAATTCAAAATAAGGAGAACACACTCACTCGCTCACTCAAAATCTAAACTCTTAAACCTAGGAAAATACGAAAAGAAATACTGGTCAGAGAGTGGGCTAAGCGGAATGAACTGGGCGTCTTTGCTGAGGAAGAACACTTCCACACACACTGAACCTCTCGCCGATTCACGGTGGGTGGAGATTCAGGAACTTGCTGTACACATGCTGCTCCAAGCTGGGCCAATGAACCTAGTCCCACGGTGCTCTAATCCTGACTGAATTCAAACAAGCGAGGTGAGGGCTGAGGCCAGCCGCTAACTGGTAACAGCTAACGGAAGGAGAGTGAGTGAAACACGCCCATAATAAATCACTCAGCGAAAGCGCTAATGTCGCGCACAAGGATGATCACTTATGAAACAGTGAAAAATGTTCTGAAAACACTCCCGATCGGGTGAATACGTGGCGGTTGACTGAGTGATATGGGAATTCACTAGAATTCGCGGTTTCCCACCGAAGTTCAATGTCACGAGTTTATTTAGATAGAGAATCGCGCCAACTCTTGACAAAGCTGTCCTAATGGAAGCATCTGTGTTGGACTTACTACAACAGACTGTTCTATACTTTCCGGATCAGCCACTCAAAGATCCTTCAATTTAAATTGTTTTCCCTTTGACTTTCGTTGGTAATATTTATTCCAACCCAACCATCATTTTGCTGTGATTCTTGGGGTGGTTGATACGGAAATTATAGCCTGCTGTTAAAAGTGTTCATTAGTGTGTTGGACTATATCCTTACCGAGCTCAACTGACCAAAGGAAGAAATTATAAACAAATTACGTACTGTAATGCTGTAGGCTATTAGCACTGTATTCTAAGGATGAAAATACGTAGCTACCACAGTTAATCTAGGTAAATGTTCAAAATAGCACTACATCGATTTTTTCCCCCTTTAAAACTAAAACCCCCATAATATGGCTAAATATACCATTACAAAAGAGACGAAATGCGTTTTTTCCATGTAAAACATCAAAAACCTAACCTTTCACCCCAATTCAGGTTATAAAATAGTAATTTGCGACATAAGTGAACGCCAGAATCGTTCAAAACATATCAGAAACCGTGGGAAAAACCTAGTCCACATTTCCACTCGCCTTTTTTTATACCTGCATTGGGTGTTAGGGTGTAAGTTAGGTTAGGTTTTTTTAAGGTTTAAGTGGGAAAAAAGATATTTCCTCTTTGTTTTTTTACTGGTACATTATCCATAATATGGAGTTTTTTTATTGTGTTAAAGGGAAAAGAAACACACACACACACACACACACACACACACACACACACACACACACACATACAAATGATGATGAGCTCTTCTGAACATCGACAAATCTGTAAGGATATGCACTTAATTTTTTTAGAGAAAAGTCGTAATTTGTACTTCATTCAGTTGAATCCACCAGAATGGGAAGATCTATCTATCTATCTATCCTATATATATATATATATATATATATATATATATATATTTGGTTTTTAATTCAAGATTATAAAGATGATTGGCCATAGAGTTTTGTGGAAGCACCAGAATAAAAGGATTCACAAGGCAGGTAGAACTGCTGTGGGGTCAACAGAACCAGCATATTACAGCTGCAAGGTTGATCATTCCAGTAAGAGTGACAGCTGTATATAGTCTTCTGTAACTAATGCCTCAGAAAATTACCAATAAATTCGGACCCTGGTACATTCGGCCAGGTAAGTGCAGCCCATTGCTAGTTGGTCCAAACTTATCAAGGTAAGTTCAGACCATATACAGTATATCCCCACAGTATGCGAGTTCCGAGTACGCAATCCCGTTTGTACGCGAGGACCTTTTTTTTTTTAATTTTAGCATATTTTCTATTAGTACGCTAATTGAACTCCTTGTAAGTGAGACGGGCAGCGAAGAGTGGCCCAAATCCGGGGTTACCCTGAGTACGCGACATTGCTACCCCCAAGAAGTGATAACCGGCAAAGGTGGGCAGCCATGTTCTTGTTGGTTTAGTTAAGCCATACCCTTGTTGATTTACCCAGTAAAGCCATAATCTTTTTGGTTTACTTTATCTTAGGTAATATGTCTTGGATTGTTTCCCTGTATAATACAACATTAGGTCTGAAAGGCGTCTCAAGGGTTGCCCATGAAAGGGGGTACCACCCATATGTAATTTTTCCCATAAATTTATGTATTCACAGTACGTGAATTCCTAGTACGCGACGTCCTCTGCCGCCCATATAGCCACGTACTAGGGGGATGTACTGTATACTACAAGATAATTATTTATGACTGTCATACACACCAAAAGAAATAGTCTTACTGATTATGATTATGTTCAGGGTTCAACGTTTGCACTCGCGATATCCTTAAGAACCACGTATTCCTTCTCTCAGTCAGCAGTTTCTCGTGTGCCTTTCCTTGATTTTTTTCACGATCTTTGGTATGCGAAGAAAACAAAAAGACAGACCAGGAAGCTTGTCGGTGTTACTACATCTAGTTATACAACAGAAGTGTGCCGTTCTTCACTTTTCCCGCAAAGGAGGGCAAAACTCACCCTAATGATGAAAAAACAACCAAAAGTCTTGGAGTTCCCACAGTTCTCCCGTTTGGAAACAGTCTGCTGCTCAACCAACATGGCCACGGGACACAGAATGATGTCAGAGTGATGCTGAGAGAAAACCTATTCCTCCAGTCATGCTTCCCCCCCCTCCCTTTTTTTCACGAATCACATTATTCTGTATCCTATCCACTCTCTATATTCCACATACATTCCTCAACAGTCCCATCTCTACTGCTTTTACTCTTGACTTCAGTTTCATGTCATACCATAGTCTCACACGCGTATGATAAAGTTGTCACTAACAATCATGTAAGCCTCACGCAGTTGCAACATCGAGCCTCTGTTTCTTATCAAGGCCTTCGTAGCACCAACTACTTTCCTTCCTTGTTACTCTACTTTCCACGTCTTTTGTACGTTTTCCTCTCTTTTCTGTCATTGTTCCCATGTATTTAAACTCTCAACAATTCCATTCTCTCGGACTTTGATGAATGGTCATGGAGAGTGCAGACGTGTATTCGTTGTTCTCTCCTCTAGCGTTCTAGGGCTGCCTCACCGGCATTAGTTTTGTAAATACCGTAGTAAAATTTAGGATAGTTAGTTCTCATATTCCTCCCTACCCTTGATAGAGATATAGTAGGTTTCTATATCTATTTACTAAGATTACTTTTGCTTACTCGTCCACGGAGGGACCCCCTCACTGATCGCTCTGGGGCATGAAGCAACACGGTCGGGTCTCCCTGCAGTGGTTTGAGAGGGCAATCTTAGCCTTAGGTGTTTTGTCCAGGGTATTTTGGCCCTTGTTTGTTTTTTCTCCTTCTTCCCACTTCCTGCTTTAGGGGGAAGTGGTCACCCCCCCTTCAGGGGGGGAGGTAGTCCTGGCCGACCCCCGACTGCTGCATGGAAGGACTGCCCCGAGAATGAACGGCCCCAGATGCGTACCTGTCTTGACATCAGTGTCCATAACACCTCATTCGTCCTCATTCATGCGGTTGGTTCTACTCCCCTGTCCAGCCTCAATCCCTTCACCATCAAGAAGGTGATTGATGGGTGTGCAGGTGAAGTAAAGCAAGTAAAAAAAACTTGCAAGTGGAGATCTCTTGGTAAAGACGATAAATTCTGTCCAGTTAAAGGATTTGCTGAAACTGAGGAAGTTCCCCTGTTACGATGTCCAGACAACGATCCCGCACGCCATTAATTCGTGCAAGGGTGTTATCACCTGTAGGGATCTTGTGCTTATGGAGGAAGAAGAAATCGTACAGGAACTTGCTCAGCAAGATATAATAGAGGCGAGATTCGTTACAAGATTTTCGGAAGGCAAGAGGACGAAGACCGCAACAGTTGTCTTGACTTTTGGAAAAGTATCTCTTCCAGCCAATGTGAAAGTTGGATACGAAGTTGTAAATGTCAGACCATACATCCCAAACCCCCTTAGTTGTGCAAAACGTCAGATCTATGGACATCACGAAAAGATTTGTCGAGCTTCGAACGTGGTGTGTGGCAAGTGTGAGCCTGTAGGCCACTCTGCTGACAACCGTACATCAGAGACTGAATGTTGCTTTCACTGCCAGGGCACTCACTCCATTTCCTCGAAGGTTTGTCCCAAGTGGAAGGAGGAGAAGGAGGTCTGCACAGTGAAGGCAACCAAGGGCATTTCCTTTTATGATGCAAGGAAAAAGTTGAATCAGTTGCATGCAACTCCCAAGCCTAATATCTCCTATGCATCGGCGGTTGTGTCCCGTCCCGTGATGTGCACTGTGGAAACGCAGACTGACCTAACATTCGTTCCTCATGCCCCACGCCCTACCTCTCAGTCTAAGCCTCCTGTACGCTCCAGCTCTCTGACGGACATTAATGTTGCTACTTTGTACTCTCAGGCTGCCGCTGCTCTTTCGCAGTCAGTGCGGCCAAAACAGAAGTCTGACAAGTCAGATAAAATAAATTTAACCACCCTCACCAAGCCAGCACGTCCTCATGTTCTTCCCACTCCTGGTCCAGCGAGGGAGAGAAAGAATAGCTCTTCCTCGGTGGAGTCTGGGAGCCTTGTTACTGATGAAAATATGCAGATCTCCACGAGCAAGCACTGGGAAAGGTCCTCCAATAGTCGCTCGCCTGCTGGTGGGCAACAAAAAAACACAAAGCACACTGGCCCCCAATGTAAATCTTAAACCGCTGCATTCACTGTGTTACAGTGGAATTGTAGGGGTCTTAGGAATAAATTACACAATATAGCACTCTTGCTTTCCATACACAGGCCAGACATTGTTTACAGGAGACACGCCTGGAGGATCATCCTGATCCTCCACAGTTCAAACATTACCACTCGCATAGAAGATATGACTGTCACGGAGTCGCCATATACAAACACAAATCACACCCACAAACGGAAGTGATTCTAAATTCTACTCTGGAAGCTGTTGCGTGCAGAGTAAAATTTAATAACACGTATCTGTCTATTTGCTCTCTGTACTGTCCTCCACATGGCCCCATTGATAGTGATGCTTTAAATTCACTATTTGAACATCTTCCTGGCAATAAGTTAGTGTTGGGCTATTTTAACGCCCATCACTATCAAGGGAGTAGCTTGAGGATCGATGGTCGTAGGGAGCAAGTAGCCAACATAATACTACAGTCCAACCTCTGTCTTCTGAACAATGGTAGAGCGACTCATGCAGATGATCGTACTGGTAACTTTTCAGCCATTGACTTATCTCTGGCCTCCCCTGGTATACATCACGATTTCTCATGGGACCCTTATGACGACTCCTTGGGAAGTGATCATTTACCCATCTGTCTTTTTTATACATGCGACATCGTTCCGGACCCTCCACCTCCAAAATTTAACTATAAGAAAGCAGACTGGGGATCCTTCTCAAGGATCGCCAATTTAGATATATCTGGGGAGACCATAGATGTTAAGGTCGAAAATGTAACTACTTCCATATTACACGCAGCTGAGGCTGGTATTCTCACGACTTCTACAGTTCATGCGAAGCATAGATCACATTGGTGGACGCCGGATTGCCGACAAGCATTAAGGAAACGCAAGAGGAGATACAGGATTTTTTATAGTCAGCCCACTGAGAAAAATTTTATTGCATACAAACAGGCACGAGCAGAGGCAAGGAGAATAATAAGAAGGGCCAAACGTGACTCCTGGCTGTCCTTTGTGTCCACGGTGACTCGTACAACACCATAAGAACATTAAATAATAAAGGCCCATACATCCCTGTCACCACCCTGCAGGTGAAAAACACCATCTATGATGAGCCCGCGGATGTTGCTAACATCCTCGCCAGGAGTTTTTCCCATGTAAATAGCTCAGCCAATTATGACCAGTGTTTCCAACATCATAAACGCACGGCTGAGATACAGTTAATAGACTTTGCCACAGAAGACAGACTCCCCGTACAACCAAGAGTTTACGTTAGATGAACTGCTCCTTGCCCTTAAATCCTGTAAAGTCACCAGCCCTGGACCTGACACCATCACGTACGGTATGATCCAGCATCTTAATCAGGACAGCCTGATTGAGATGTTAGCATTGTACAATGAGATTTGGGCGCCTCAAACGTTCTCAAACTCATGGCACTTTGCGCACGTCATACCGATACCCAAAGAGGCTGGTCGTCTTATGAATCCCACTTTATTTCGTCCTATTGTGTTGACTTCTTGTCTATGTAAGGTCATGGGACGTATGGTTAATAATAGGCTTCTTTTTGTTTTAGAGTCGATGAGTTTGTTAAATGATCAACAATGTGGCTTCCGTAAATACAGAAGTTCACTAGATCATTTAATGAATTTGGAGCATTGTATTGCAGAGGCATTTGCCAATAAAGAATTCATGATAGGGGTGTTCTTGGACATCCATAAAGCCTATGACATGACATGGCGACACGGTATACTAATGAAGCTCTATGCTTATGGTTTAAGAGGAAATTTGCCTATTTTTATTTCAAATTTCTTAAGGGACAGGACTTTCTCTGTCAAATTGCCCCGTAACGTAACATCGGATATATTTATCCAGGAAAACGGGGTGCCGCAGGGAAGTGTGCTTAGTCCTACTTTATTTAGTATTATGATCAATGATATTCTGTCTTCAGCTCCCATCCCGAGAAATCTTAAATACTCACTCTATACTGATGATTGTGCATTATGGCACTCTTCCCATAATGCACAGTTTTCGGCTGGGTGGATTCAAGCAGCCCTCGACTCCGTCCACCAATGGGCCTTGCAGTGGGGATTTAAGTTTTCCGTCCCTAAGTGTGCCGCTGTAGTCTTCACTAATCGTAACGTACCTAATTTGTGCTTAACTTTGGATAATCAGGCAGTACCTTTTCAAAATTCTGTAAAGTTTTTGGGAATACATTTTGATCGTTTTTTGAATTTCAAAATTCATGTTAATAGTTTGATTGCTCATTGTGATAAACCAGTAAATGTCCTCAAGTACCTAGCGGGGTACTACATGAGGTGCCGACAGAAAATCTTTATTAATGGTGTATAAGTTCCTTATTCAATCGAAGCTAGACTATGGTGCACAGGTGGATGGCTCGGCATCCGATGCTACTCTGAAAGGATTGGATGTGTTGCAGAACAAATGTTTGCAAACGTGTCATGGTGCCGTCCGGTGTACCTGTGTAGCTCGTATGGAAGTGGAGGCGAATGTGCCTCCCCTCCGTATACGCCGTGGCCACCTGGCTTGGTCCTATGGACTTAGAACATTTAGGAAAAGTAATATCGGCAATGTGGCCTGTAACCCCCTGAGTCAATACCACCACCTTATGCGGAGGGTGCATCAGCCACTTGCCATTCGCCTCCACTTACTGACTCAGGAGCTTGGTGTGGACCTCAGTGTCTGTGACAAGTTGGTGTCAAAAAATATAGCCCCATGGGAGCCACCCGGCTTTACAGTGGATGTATCATGGCTCCCAGTACCAAAGGTGGAGGTCCACCACTTGTTTCGTAACATCATCATTCGTCACTTGGGGTCCCACCAATTGTACACCAACGGCTCCAAGTCGAGTGACTGTGTGAGTGCTAGTGTATGGTCGACTGAATGTGCCCTCAGCTATCGGTTGCCGACTCATACATCTGTGTTTACCTCCGAACGTTTTGCTATTGATAAAGCCATAGACTATGCTCTAAATTCTCAGCATGACTCATTTGTTATATTTTCAGACTCGAAATCAGCCCTTCAGGCAATTGCATCTTGTACTACGGACTCACACGAGATCGAGGGCCGCATTGTTAATAAGTTCCATTCATGCAGCAAGTCATTCATGCTGATCTGAGTGCCTGATCATTGTCGCATCTACAGCAATGAGCAGGCTGACTTACTTGCAAAGTCGGCTGTAGAGCTCGAGGAGACTTGGGACGTTCCTTGTGATCTACGGTCAAGTCTCTCTCTCGGAAAGAAATCAATAAATCTTCTGTGGCAAGGTCAGTGGACCAGACTAAATATTCGAACGTGTAAGCAGTGCCTGGGCGACTGGGACTCTGCCAACCGTCCCAGTCGCCTGGAAGAAAAAGTGTTGGCTCATTTGCAGCTCAGTGCCACCATCCTAACACACATGAAACATTAAATGGAAAAACGTTTCCCACAGCAAAGTGACATCTGTGATGCGGTGTTATCTATCAGTCATATCATCCTGTGCTGTCGGCGATTTATTCGTGAACGTGCTTCACTTATAAATTACTGTGGCGCAGCAGACGTCCTCTTCACCCTTTCCACCATCTTGGGTGATGGGGACATTGTTATGACTGATAATTTGATGGCTTTCTTGAGGGAGACCGGACTGATCAGAGTGATGTGACTTTTTTACTGTATGGTAATGGTTTTTATGGACTGTAAATATGTATATATTGTATTATTAATTAGGGTTGACAGTTGACATATTTGAAATAGTTCCTCCTCCCACTGATCTATTTCCAGTATAGATATCCCCTACATTAAGCCCAG
Source organism: Coenobita brevimanus (assembly GCF_032717465.1). Classification (NCBI taxonomy): domain Eukaryota; kingdom Metazoa; phylum Arthropoda; class Malacostraca; order Decapoda; family Coenobitidae; genus Coenobita; species Coenobita brevimanus. Next base: position 15,519,720 of record NC_137065.1, read on the forward strand.
TTCCTCGACTGACAGTCACCAGCTGATGAGTGGAAGTGTGCAATACAGAAAGTTATTAGGCACTTGCACTCGATGGTGGTCTGTTGGGCGAGGTACTTCACTTTTTTGTACAAATTATGTAAAAACATTTTACCATATTGTTCAAGTTGTGCTAATTAGGGTGGACAGCTGGCGTACATGGAAATGTTCCTGATTCGTCTGGCTCCCTTTCATATATTGATGTCCCATATATTTGGTTGTGCCTCGACTAACCGTCACCAGGTGATGGGTGCAGGTATGTAATGTAGAAAGGCATTACATATCTGCAGTCGATGGTGTTCTGTTAGTCGAGGTATCTCTGTAGGATTTAGTATAGGTTAGCGATTTGTCAGTTAGGTGATTAGTTTTAGGTTCTTTAGATTAGGTTTTTCTTTATACTATAAGGTATAAAAAATATAAAACCAAGAAAAAATAAAAAAAAAATTATACAAAAAAATAAACAAAATAAAAATTATTGTATATATATATATATATATATATATATATATATATATATATATATATATATATATATATATATATGTACGTGTGCATGAAAGTGTCTGTATATATGCATGGAAGTGTGTGTGTGTGTATATATATGTATATATATATATATATATATATATATATATATATATATATATATATATATATATATATATATATATATATATAGATGCGGTATATATTGAACAACCATGGGAACATCACACAGCCTTGTCGTACACTCACATTGATCGAGAACCATTCACTTAGATGACCATTTATCCTAACACATGCCTCACTACAATCATAAAAACTCTTAAAGGCACGTAGCAGCTTACCATCTACACCGTACATGCGCAAAACCTTCCACAATCCTTCTCTTTTCGCTTTAATGTATGCTTTTTCCAGATTCATAAATGCCATAAACACCTTAAGGTCCTTCTCACAAGCCTTCTCCACTATCTGTCTCACTACAAGTATTTGATCCACACATCCTTTTTCACTCCTAATGCCACCCTGTTAATCACTCAATAGGCCTTCTGATACCTCTCTTACTTTCTCTATAACAGTTCTTCCATATACCTTCCCTAAAACCCTCAATAGACTTATGCCACGATAATTTATGCACTCACTTCGCTCACCTTTACTTTGTACAGAGGTACAATCACAACCTTATCCACTCTTCTGGCACAGTTTCACTCATCCATGCCTTCTTACACATCTCCAACAAGCACTTCATTCCGTTCTTTCCACTTCACTTAATCATTTCTGCATTCACCTCATCAACACCAGCTGCTTTCCCAAATTTCGGCTGTTTCACAGCGTTCTTCACTTCTATGAATGCCACGTTTCCTGGCACTGCATTGCTCCTCTGCACGCCTCCAAAACTAATCATGTTTACAGCCGCTTTTCTCTCTCTATCCCCATTCACCATATTTTCAAAACATTGTTTCCATCTGGCCCTTACTTAGTCTCATGGGTTAATAATCTACCACTTACATCCTTCACACTTTCTCATTTCTTTCCACTGTCAGTTCTACATTTCTGCACCTCTTTCCAGAATAACTTCCTATTTTCAGAGTAATCTGGATTCATTTTTCTTCCTGGATCATCATTTCCTTTTCCTCTTCACTAGTCTCTCTACTTGCATCTTGCTCTCATTATGTTCAGTTCTTATTTCAGTTGAACCCCTGTCCTATTTCCACTCTAACCACTTCTTCCCCTTTTCCTCCAGTGCTCTCTTAACCTTTTCATCCCACCATGCTGTACCTTTCTTCTTGTTGTTACTGTTGCCACATCACACATCGCTTTAGCATTCCCATCCAAGCAATCTCTATATGGATTGCACAAGTTGTCCAGATCCATTTCATTCCAATTCACTGATTCCACCTCCTCCCCTACTTTGGCCCTGTTATTTCTTTAATGCTCAGCTTCTCGACTGTCGGGCTTTCCCTGGCTGCCCCTCTCTCTATTGGTCTACCTCAGTCCTCTCAGCCTGATCTTATACCACAATCATATGATCTGACATATCCTGTCCACCGTGCCTGGGTTTCCTTGTTTTCTTCTCTTATTATTTCTATATCGCCCCTTCTCAGTGTTTTTTTTTCCTTTATCCTCATAGCCTGTCATCGCCTTCTCTCCGTACTCCTCCCTATTCCTTTTTCCCTCTCCTTTCCATATCCATCAGTTGCTTTCTTTCTCCCCACTTTTCCTCTTCCTGTTCTGTGGGGGAATCAGTGGTGTAATGGTAATCATATCCACTCCGTAACTGGGAAGGCTCGAGGTCGATTCCTGGCCCGGTCATACTCTTTGACAAAGTTTGCTTTTACTTTGTCCCTCATCTTTACTTATGTTTCATTTTACACCTTCATTTCTCCCATATGTGATTTACTGTATGCATTAGTCACTTCAGCCTAGTTCATTGGTCTATCTATCTATCTATCTATAGCCCGACGCCCTAATCCCGCAAAGGGTGGCCGCAGACAAAACGCCTCCAAGTCACTCTGTCACCCACCATTTGACTCCCCTCCCCCCAACTCACCCCCCCCCTCCCTCATATACCTCTCATCTCCATCCCTCCACCTCATCCTCGGTCTCCCTCCCTCCACCTCACCTACATACACCCTCTTAGTCAGTCTTTCATTCTCCATTCTCTCCACATGTCCAAACCACCTCAGTGTATTTCTCCTAATCTTTTCAACCACATCCACATCTACCCCACAACGTTCCTTCACTTCTTCATTCGTCAACCTGTCCCTCCACGTCACTCCACATGCCCCTCTCAAGTAACTCATTTCCACTGCTCTCACTCTTGACTTGTTCCCCTCTTGCAATGTCCACGCCTCGCTTCCATACGTCAGGGTAGGGATCACAATACCATCATGCAGTGACTTCTTAACTTCCATACTCACCTCCCTATTTCTCATCACTGCTTTCAGTGTACCAACAACCTTTCTTCCCTGCTGTACCCTTTCACGTACTTCATCCCCCAAAGTTCCATCCTTACTCATCACACTACCCAAGTACTTGAATGCACTCACATTCTCCATATCCTCACCATCCAACCTCACTGCACACTCTGTGACTTCATTCCTCTCAAACACCATAACTTTACTTTTGTTCACATTAACTTTCAGCTTCCTCCTCCTACACACTGTCCCAAATTCATTCACCAAACCTTGCAACTCCCATTCATCTTCACTCAACAATACTGTATCATCAGCAAACAGCAACACCGGAAGCTTCCTAAATCTCACCCTCATTCATTAGGGCCACCCCCACATCCACTGCCCTACCTTGTACCTCCTTTACAACCCCATCCATATATATATTAAACAGCCATGGAGACATTACACACCCCTGTTTCAGTCCCACATTGAGATCAAAGAACTCACTCAGCTCACCATCCACTCGCACCGTAGCCCTAGCTCCCTGTACATACTCTTCACAGCACTCAACAATTTCCTTCCACTCCATATATTCTTAATACCTTCCACATACCTTGCCTATCTATTCTGTCATAAGCTTTCTCCAAGTCCATGAAGGCAGCATACACTTTCCTTCCCTTCTCTAGATACTTCTCCACTAAACATCTTAGAACAAATATCTGATCTACACACCCTTTTCCCTTCCCTAAATCCCCCTTGTTCTTCTCCAACTAGCTCCTCTGTCATATGCCTAACCCTATCAATGAGTATTCTACCATATATTTTACCAGTCACACTAAGAAGGCAAATACCCCTATGGTTACCACATACTTCTCTCTCCCCTTTTCCTTTGTACAGAGGAACAATTATACCTGATTTCCAGTCCTCTGGAACCCTTCCCTCTTCCCAAGCCAATCTACACAACTTCCATATCCACTCCACAACAATCTCACCCCCATACCTAAGCATTTCACCACACACTCCATCAATTCCTGGGGCCTTTCCCAGCTTAATCTTCTTCATCGCTTCCACTACTTCCGACCTACTGATGTCTTCCTCCCTCCTCTCATCTCTTCTTCTCCCAGCCATTCCCCAACCACTTATACTCACACTGCTCTCACTCTCTACATTCAACAAATCCTCAAAGTGCTCCTTCCATCTCCTCAATTTCTCTCTCTTCTCCACCAACAATCTATTATTCCTATCTTCCACTCCCCTACTATTTCCCCTTTCACACTGCCTTACTTTCTTTACCTCCTTCCAAAACAATTTCTTACTCTCCCTCCATTTCACACTAAGATTCCTCCCAAACTCTTCATCCACTTTCTTCTTACTCTCCTTCACCAGTCTCTTCACCTCCCTTCTCCTGCTCACATATACCTCTCTCTTCTCTCTCTCATCTTCTTCCCTACCTCTACTCGCCAACCATTCACCATATGCCTTCTTCTTTTGTTCCACAGCTCGTTTCTCCTCATCATTCCACCATGCTGTCCCTTGCACACCCTTGCATCTCCTCCTCACTCCACAAACCGCCTCACACGCTGCGCTAATCTCTTCCGTGAATATCTTACATACTTCTTCCACCCCTTCCATCTGCTCTAGCTCATACCTTCCCAATCTTTCTTCCACTATGCTCTTATACTCTGTCCTTTTCTCACTATCTTGCAATTTCTTCACTCTTCTCACAGGAGCTGCTTCCTCCTGTCTTCCCCTTCGCCTCCTCAACCACTTTCTTTGCAGCTCTACCTTGGCCATCACTAAGTGATGGTCCGAGACTCCATTCCCCCACCCTCTCCACACCCTTGCATCCAACACTTGTCTTCTCATTCGCTCATCGACACACACGTAGTCTATCATTGCCTTTCGTTCAACAAGTTCACCATCCATCCTCCTCATTACTCTCCATGTATACCGGTGGATCATCTTATGACGAAAGTAGGTGTTGGCTATTGCCAACCCCTTACCAGCACAGATGTCCACCAAAGCACTACCATTCCCATCTACTTCAGCTGGCACACCCCACTGACCAACCACTCCATCCACTCGTACATTCCCAACTTTGCCATTCATGTCTCCAATCAACAGCACTCTCTTGCTCCTCTCAAACTTGTCCATACATGCTTCTACTCTCACCCAAAACTCATCTTTCACTCTTGCCACTCGATCCTCTGTTGGAGCATACACACATACAATCGCCCATGCTTGTATACCTACTTTCATCCTCACCCATACAATCCTTGCACCCACTGTTCCATACTCTCTTATATTCTCCTTCCACTTCTTGCTTATCATCAGACATACTCCCTCTCTTGCCCTCTCATTCTCACTGACTCCCGCACATATACCTATACCGTATTCCCATTCTCTCATCCTTTCACCTTTCCACTTAGTTTCAGTCAATCCACATATATCCACTTTTGCATCCTCAAGCACCTGGACAATCTCTCTCTCTTTCACTTCATTATTCACTCCTCTCACATTCCACGTTCCTACCCTCAGAATGTTCTTTGTCCGTTCCTTAGTCGTCGACGTATGGTCCGTCCGGGTCCGAGGCGCTTTATTTGCTTTTTTAGTTAGTTCTTTTTACAAGGTGGGGCACAAACCCACCACCAACCCTTTTAGTCGCCTCGTACGACAAGCAGGGATACTGGGGGAGTATTCTTGAAACCCCCCTACCCCCAGGGGTACCAGTTCATTGGTATAAGTAAGAAACAATTAAAAACATTCCATAGTGAGACATAACCTGTCAAGGATGGGATGCTATGAAAACACTTAGATGGACTACAGTGCAGTTTTATGTGAACGATAATATTAGCCTGGCAGTTTGGTTGTGTTAACTGGTCCGAACATCGGAAAAACCCGGTGACGTTTTATTATTTTAGCGGGAAGATGACCCACACATCAGGAACCGCCTCCAATAGGACTTGTACTAGTGCTTTTTTATAGCGTTAATGAGAGTCTGGTGATAAACGGTGGCAATTAAGGCGTTTATGGCGAAGCCTTTAACCGGAGGAGATAGTGTATGTCTCATTAAGCAATCACCAAGGAAATTAACAGAGTATAAATACCGATATTCAAAGTGGGAAGGAGAGGTATAACAATAGAAAGAAGGCTAAGGAAGGACTTGATGAAGGCAGAGATACTGTGGAAAAAAGGAAGGAAAAGCAATATATTTTTGAAATCACTTTCCCAAGAGATTTTTTTTTTTTTTTTCAAGGCACGATACCAGTATCTTTCTTACTGAATCGGCCTCCATGTTGTCAGCTGAACTGAATCAGTTGCATGTTTTCTTGAAATTTGCACAGCTACTTCCTTTAAACCGAGGTCGTTACACTCCTATGTGGAGTGCACCTCGACGCTTCTATGCACTTAAAAATAAACAAATTAAATTATAAATAAATAACTAAATAAAACAATAAATAATAGTCTCATCAGCTCTCATGCTCTTACTAATAGCCCTCAGTTTTGGTTGTTTCACCCTCATGTTGGGTTAATATTTGGTGACCGTCGCCAATACACTGAACATGTGTATTCCGTCTGCCCACAAAGCCACATTTTTATCATGATGACGCTAAAAGGCAAAAGTGAACGGATGTTCACAGTCTTCTATGTACACAGCTGGTCAACTCTGGAGAGCAATGTGTTTCTCGAAATAGCATGATTTTTTATCCTGGTGTCCTTTTTCATTATCAATCCCTGGAAACGACATGTTATCAGGAGCTCCGCCGTTTTTTTTTTTTTTTTTTTGATGGAATGAAACATTTTTATCCACGATTTTCCAGTTGCTTCACTAACTCTGAGGATGATCACTTGACTGGTAATTCGTTGCTCACATATTCTCAACATATATTAAGAGTGACAGTATATTAACGAACCCACCACAGTGCCAGCACTGTTCTGCAGTTTATAATGTAATAAATATGTTCGGCAGAGGGTCTTCATTATTGCACTTGATTTGGATAATGTAACTATGTGGGTTCCCACTTCCGTTCTTTCTGTTATGCATCAAAAATATTGTTTTTTGAAGTGACATCGGCGACGCGTTATCATATTATGTGGGCATCAAAAATCTTCTTCAGGGTTCTTGCACACACACACACACACACACACACACACACACACACACACACACACACACACGCACACACACACACACACACACACACAGTCACAACAACAAAACAAACAGCATCCTTCTAACGTTTCCAGTGACAACCATAAATATAGACTGTAAGATAAAATATAATACCCTCATCTCCTCTTATACTGCAGGCAAGAAAGAGTGTAATAACAATAAAAGCTCGGGTGTATATTCCGGGTCGTAAATATAAACGCAGGGCCACACTGCCATAACGTGAAGTTATGATAGCTCAAACGATCCAGCACCAGGAGCAGTCATCTTAAGGTATTCTGACTAGTTTCTAAAAAAAAAATAAAGTCTCCTTTGCAGTCACTTACGACCACGGATCACAATGTTTGGTTATATTTTTATTGTTAAAATTCACTCAGATTTCCTTACTGGGAACAGTAAGAGTGATGCCAACAGCATAAACATACAATGTGATATCCAGCTTATGCTCGAGAAAGCTTACGAATATGGTTCCGGATCCCAAACGGTCCTATGTAAGCATGGAATTTCCACTAAAACCGGTAAATCTGGAATAAAATAAAAGGCGAAGTGTTAGAAAGGTTTAAAAAAAGTCAGTCTTTATTTTTTTTTTTCAAAACAGTAATATTAATTCCTCATTTGGACTTCATTACGGTCCTCGAAGTTTTCTTTTTCTGGTGTTCTCGTTCTTCTTACTAGCTCTCGCTGCCATTGTCTTTGGCCTTTGTTTTTGCCCTACTGGGCAGAAAATTGCTATGAGTGTTCCTGTGCTGGCTATTTCGAGACATCATAACCTGAGAAATAGGGGCGTGGAAGAAGTTGAGAGGCGGAAGAGAGAGTTATATGTAGAAAGAAAGAGAGAGGTGAAAAGATTAGTAAGAGAGAGTAAGAAGAGAGTGGATGAGGAATTTGGAAGGAATTTGAGTGTAAAGTGGGGGGACTGTAAAAAAATGTTCTGGAAAGAGGTGAAAAGAGTAAGATAGGGTGGAAGTGAAGTCAGCAGGGGAGTGAAAGATAAAAATGGTAGATTACTAGTGGAGAAGGGAGAAAAAGTGAACAGATGGAGAGAACACTTTAAGGAATTGTTGAACATAGAGGATGGAAGTAATGTGAGTATAAGTGGCTGGGGAATGGCTGGGAGAAGGAGGGAGGTGAGAAGACAGGAAGAAATCAGTAGGATAGAAGTTGTGGAAGCAATGAAGAAAGTTAAATCGGGGAAAGCCCAAGGAATTGATGGAGTGTGTGGTGAAATGCTGAAGCATGGGGGAGAGATAGTAGTAGAATGGATGTGGAAGATGTGCAGATTGGCCTGGGAGGAAGGTAGAGTCCCGGAGGATTGGAAGTCAGGTATAATTATTCCCTTGCACAAAGGAATAGGGGAAAAAGAAGTGTGTGGTAATCATAGGGGCATTTGTCTTCTTAGTATAATAGGAAAAGTGTATGGTAGGGTACTTATTGACAGAGTTAGAGAAAGAACAGAGAAATTAGTTGGAGAAGAACAGGGAGGCTTTAGGAAGGGAAGAGGTTGTGTAGATCAGATATTCATTCTTAGATCTTTGGTGGAAAAGTTTCTAGAAAAGGGAAAGAAGTTGTATGCGGCTTTCATGGATTTGGAGAAAGCATATGACAGGGTGGATAGGCAAGGATTGTGGAAAGTGTTAAGAATATATGGAGTAGATGGGAAGTTGTTGAATGCTGTGAAGAGTATGTACGATGGTGCGAAGGCTGTAGTGCGTGTGGATGGTGAACTAAGTGAATTTTTCTCTTTGAAAGTTGGGTTGAAACAGGGATGTGTCATGTCTCCATGGTTGTTCAATCTGTACATGGATGGGGTAATAAAAGAGGTACAAGGTAGGGTAGTGGATGTTGGAGTTGCCCTGGTGAGAGAGAGTAGTGTTTGGAAACTCCCTCTACTGTTGTTTGCAGATGATACTGTGTTGTTGAGTGAAGACGAAGGGGAGCTGCAAGGCTTGGTGGATGAGTTTGGGAGAGTGTGTAAGAAACGGAATCTAAAGGTGAATGTAGGGAAGAGTAAACTGATGGTCTTTGAGAGAGGTGAAGTCAGTGAATGTACAGCGAGGTTGGATGGTGAGGAATTGGAAAATGTGAGTACGTTTAAGTACTTGGGTAGTGTGATGAGTAAGGATGGAGGTTTGGAAGGTGAAGTGCTTGAAAGGGTACAGCAGGGAAGAAAGGTTGGTGGTTCTTTGAAAGCAGTGATAAGAAACAGGGAAGTGAGCATGGAAGTGAAAAAGTTACTACATGACAGTATTGTGATACCAACTCTAACGTACGGAAGTGAAGCTTGGACGTTGTTGGAAGGACACAAGTCAAGAGTGAGAGCATTGGAAATGAGTTATTTAAGAGGAGCCTGTGGAGTCACATGGAGAGACAGGCTGACGAATGAGGATATAAAGGAGCGTTGTGGTGTGGATGTGGATGTGATAGGCAGCGTTATGAGGAACACACTGAGGTGGTTTGGCCATGTGGAGAGGATGGAGGGTGAAAGATTGACGAAGAGAGTGTATGTGAGTGAGGTGGAGGGGGGAAGAGGAAGGGGGAGGCCGAGGATGAGATGGACGGATGGGGTGGAGAGGTATATGAGACAGGGGGGGGTGAGTTGGGAGCAGGGCAGTGAAATGGCGGGGGACAGGGCGACTTGGAGGCAATTTGTTTGTGGCCACCCAAAACGGGATTGAGGCGCATGGCAATAAATAAATAAAAAATAACCAGATTTCCGATTAAGACATTATAATTATTTTTATTATTATTATTATTATTATTATTATTACTATTATTATTATTATTATTATTACTATTATTATTATTGTTATTATTATTGTTTGGGGGAATAGCCCCCAACAAGTAAAAGGACGGTCAAGTTATCACCAAAATATGGCTGGGATACGAACTTACTTTACAACAACCATACCAGTACAGGGACGTGTCCTTTTCCTCTTCGAATGCAGTCACGGTACGGAGGGAGTCTGATTCGAATTTGATCTTCAACTTGTTTATTCTGTGAATTATTCGTATCATATGGGCCGCCGATTTAAGCAAATAAGCGTATTTACGTTTAAGAAGAAAAATTATAAAAATTTCCACATTTGCGTTCAAATGACGTTTCTGTTATTTTGTGTGCTAGCTGAAGGAGGGGTAAAGGAGGGCGAGTCTGAACAACGGCAAGGAATCTTTTAATCGTATAAATCTTATGGCATTTTATTATCTCCTGTCCTGAGGCAAAAACATAGGAAAGTGAGCATATTAAAAATGGATTCCAGTTCCTTTCGAGGAGTGGAATCTGAATAACCTCTCTCTTTCTCTCTCTCTCTCTCTCTCTCTCTGCTGCTGTACATAGATAGACAGATAGACAGATATACAGATAATAAGATGGATGAATGGATTTTGCAGGGAATGTGTTAAGGAAGGACACCTCTTCTCTCACTCGTCAACAGCTGGAAAGTGTATATTAGGAAAGTCCCTTCACATCGATCACTGTTTTAAGGCTGCTTCGTTATTTCGTAAACTATTCAGTGAAACAGTCAGGAAAAGTCCAACCCTCGGGAAGATCAGTGGTGTCTAACTTTTATAAAAAGCCAAGGCTGGAGCAGATATATCGCTCAAGGAAATGTCCTCCAGCAGAATCTGGCTAAACCAACAGGTTTGCGATTAATCTTAGACTCTTAGGGTGAAAACAAATGCATGCTCTGGCTCATCGTAGCTTCATTGCACATCTCATAGCTGTCTGTCACGCACTGAAGCACCAGGTTCACGCACTTGCTTTTATTCACCTCAGATTTTATGTCAGGTTTATTAAAGTACTTTGCTGAAAAAATAGTTCGTGACAGCCTTTCCCTTATTACTAGTATATACTTTATGTTAATACATAAAGAGACATCGGAAGATTCCATGCTCTTTTTGTCCCTGCTGCAAGCAGAGATTTTGTTACAAGTATTTGATCACAAATTTATCTACCAGTCTCGGTATTATATTACTCATGGTCAATCATCCCTTACAGCGTAGGGGATGAGTTGCACATAGGTGTTAGGCATACACCTTTAAGCAACTTCCAAGACAGCACCAGACAGTTTATGTACGCACTTGTGGTACTTCCTTGCCCGTTAAATGTTTAGTTGAAAAAAAAAAAAAAAAAAGATCCCCACCTCTCTGCAGTGTTTCAGTAACTTGGAAATGCTGTAAATTAGAGTTTATAATCAATCCTGTGAGTTTTTGCCGTGACTTATTCTGATGACTTACATGGCTGCATACTGCAGATCAGTGGTATTAGTGTTGGCTACTTTGTTTTTATAACAGTGATTGTTAACTTCAACAGGAAAAGAAGGAGTGACAGGAATTTTGTTGCCGATAGAACGCTATATTAGTTATGTTCTTTATAGATAATTATGAGATGGACCACCAGAAAACGCCAGTTAAGAAAAGTGTTAGACAAGGAGACAGTTTCAACCATGTTGTTCATTGTATACCTAGAGAATATTTTAAGAAAATTGGATTGGGATGACAAAGGATCTAACATAATTGGTGAGCGACTGAACTCCCTCCGATTTGCAAACATAATTCTTTTCAGTGAGTCAAGAGAAGACCTTCAAGAAATGATAGATGACTTGAACAGAGAGTCTGAAGGTAGGCTTGAAAATGAACATGAAGATGACGATGATTATGTCTAACAGACGTGTTTTTACCCGTCCGGCAAAACCAGGAAATGAAGATTTGCCATGTACTGATGAATATTATACCTTGGCCAGGCAGTTGAGGCAAACCCAGTCCATGACAGTGAAGTGAAGCTAATAATGGGAATGGGATGGAGGGCTTTTGGTAAACTATGTAATTACGTGAAGGATAACCAATTACCATTATGCTAAAAGAGAAGGTTATGTAATCTGTGTGTCCTACTGGAAGAGAAATGTGGAGCCAAACAAAATCCTTGGGGCTCCTCAGAGAGGAATGGAAAGGATTATCCTAGAGGTTACATAAAGGGCTTCATGGATAAGAGAACAAGATGGAGGTAGAGGGTTTAATCTCTACAGTTAAAAAGCATATGTAGATGTGGGCAGACCACTTCCTTCGTAGAACATGTAGCAGATGGCCAACCTAGGCAACTGAGAGGCAGCCTAGAGATAGAGTGAGATGATGAGACAGACGGAGGACGAGATGGCTAGATGAGGTTCGGAGATTCGCTGGGATTGAATGGAACAGACTAACAACCAACCAGGCAGAGTAAGAAAGGATTGGAGAGGCCTTTGTCCTGCAGTGGAGTGACTCAAGCTGATGATGATGATGATGATGATGATGATACTGTGCCTGGAAGTCCTGCAATGGTCAAAAGGAATTTCTTGTTAATAGCACTAACTGGCATCAGGTTCCCATTATGTTCGAAAATCTGGTGTAATTAGTCAGCCTGCGATTTTTTTTTCGGGGTGTCGGTCAAGGCGCCCACCATCTACTCAGTTGCGTGGCCAGTGGGGTGGCCCGCGTGACACTGGCCACCCCTGGAACGTACTATGGGTCACAGAAGTATCGGTGCACAGGAGGTCCGATCCCTACCGAAAACACTGGAGCAACTGCTGATGTAGATGGACGTAACCAACAATGTACACCATGTTACCCACTATATATTTGTTTCCCATGACACATTACCAACGTCTCATTGCGTATAAACAATGTCTGTTTATATAAACTTAACATCTGCTATGTCTGCAAGAGGATATTGTTAGCTGGCGATATATGACACCTGCCGACATCAGGGCTACCAACGTGTGGTAGGTCGGACACTAATACTTCAGTGACCTTCGTTCTGTGGTCCAAAAGGTTTCACACATATTGTGCGTCGATACTTTTGTGACCCATAGTACCTGGTCACCCCAGTGGCCACCCTGACCATCCAGGGGATTACTCATGGTTCCTCTCAAAGTGTCATTCATGTACCTTCCCATAATTAGGCTTGACCACCCCACTTTAGCAGATCTTGATACGCGCCTTCATCTTCGGACAATAATTCAGCTGAGTTTACATTCTCCATTTTGTATCTTTAAAGAAGGGAAGAAACATCGTTGGATATATTTATGCAGAGCTTAGCCTGAACAAATTACTCCTCCCCGCCTAAAAATTTCAGACACCAACTGCTACTCGTACTAACCCACCATTCATAGTCTAGCAGCCCTAACAAAGATGTTAAATTATTAAGTATTTTCCTTTCATTTCAAATATGGTATTTTTCCTTTCACTGTTATTTCAGGATGAGTCATACTGCTTTAGTGATCTGTGATGGTCTTCATTAGCAGACGAAGAAAAGAGTATTTGTTCTCTCTGCCCACTTTATATGAAAAGATTTTTTGCTGTTGACACCTACTGATGTTGATACTTGGAACAGAATGTGGGGTCCAATACTCCATGCTTACCTCGTACTAATAATAATTCGAGGATCGCAAGAGAACAATTAATTTATTTACTCGTACACTGAAAAAGTAGCATGGATTTGCATCGATGGAATTTCATGTTATGTTTTCTGTTTTGATTAGTTACATTTCACAAATAAGACTCCGCTACATTTTCTAACACTTTCCTGTTTATATTCTCCACTACTTGCACTGGCTGTCGTTCCCTACTTCCTGAAAGTTGAGTGATGGTTTCAGTTACGGTAGCTTGATTAATGGAAGCTGATCCCTTCCTCTCGCGCCCAACTCATATAACTTCCTGGCTCCCTTGCCTTTCTTCTTAATTACTTCCTGGCATCCACCAGAGTTCTATTTCTCTTCTATACACTAGGTACTTCATCTTTTAGGGCCGTATATTAAACCCGTGTGCGTTATTAGGTCAACAGGGCCCCACTTTTTATTAGATAATGATTTTTGAAGACGTAATGGCAATAAAAAATTTCTGACATTTCTGTATCTGTGCTAGCACACTGTATTATCAGATGCAGGCTGATCATAGAAATATTTATTTCATATACCTGTATGTCACTAACTAGGTAGGATTTGGGAAAGGAGGGAGGATGGGGGAGGAGCAGTTGCTCTCTCCGCATTGGCTTCTAAAATCACACACACACACACACACACACACACACACACACACACACACACACACACAGATACGTGGCTTGCTATAGAATGCCAAAAGTCTTCAAGCTGAAAAATTATTCGCATTTTTCTGAGTTAATTTACTTTTCTTTTGTAGCAGCATTTTTCGAACATGTATGCAATGTTTTCGTTTTATATTTTACTTTTTTCTGGAGGCTGTGAACGTGATGTTCACGCGACATGTATGGCATTACGTTGAGACAGTGCATTGTAGACTATGTTGATGGTGAGTAACAGGGCTGGCGGCCACAAATTAACACGAGTGACAAATTCCTGATTAATTTGAGTGACTTAGACACGAAACATATAGTTATATAGACTAATCCCTGGGAGAGTCCAGGCAAAAATTAGGGGCTGGCTCAATTCTCCACACTATATTAATAATAGTTCAAATTTATATTTTCTAACCCACCATAAATTTTCCGTAATATCCAGTCTCTACTGCTAGGTATGCTCTCTGTTCCTGTCTTCCAATTTATTAACTAAGTTTAGGGCTAATAGGATGCTCTTGAATTGTACTGCCTTTCAACTACTCAATTGTACTGTAATAGCAAAATGTACTAATGTATCGTCAGTTAATGTATGAGTTGTACTCTTAACGTTCGTAATGTTATGACAACTGATGTGTGTAACAGATGAAAAGAGAAAAATAATGAACATGGATCACACATTAAATATGTTAGTAAATTTACAACACTAATGGTAAGTTTACGATAGCTTACAGTGATGATCAAAGCTCAGTCATAAATGAACGTTTCTCTGGTGAATGGCAAAATCTCTTGCTGATACATTTTTGAAAGTAGTTGAACATAGCTCGTCACAGGAGGGCTCACAGGCCATTAAAATAGTGCAATAATATTATATATTAACAGCAGGCAACAGTGCATTTTGAAAAAAGTGGCGATAATATTATCAAGGTTGCACATATACAATGAGAATGGAAACGCGTCAACAATCCTAAAATATTTTGAGATCACTGATAAAACGGCCGAGAAGACAAGAAAGGCTGCAAATCCGCTGTACATAACTCTATCAGCAGCGAGAAAGAAAAGTAATAAAGTAGATGTTTGCCTTCACCTTTCAAATCCGGGTACAACTATATCAACTAAACAGACAGCACAACGACGGCAAGCCTGAAAATTGGCCTTGATCCGTGGCCTTGGCCATTGATCCATCTGTACCAAAATACAATTACTTATTTATAAAGGCTACGACGTCGGCCTCGCTGATTAAATGGCCCTTAATTCCTTGTTTTTTATTCTCATCCGTCATGACGGGAAGATGATGGCGGTTGTATCTAACCACGCTAGTTCGAAAATTATCTCCTCCAGACTGGATTAAGTCGTCTGAATAGCTAGAATAAAATGAAAAAGATGTCATTTGACTGAAACTTCCTAACCTCACTGCCCTAAGTTGTCTTAACCTCACTGCCCTAAGTTGCTGCTCATGGCTAAAACTGAGTAAAAAAAAAAAAAAAGTGGCCGGCCGGGAATTGCTTATCGTCAGTATGTTTCATTGCAGCTTTCGTGTCGAGAGCTGACAAAGAAAGGAAAGAGTGTGAAGTGAAGAGATCGAGGGAGGGAGGGAAGGAGGGAAGAAAGAAGAGAAGGAAGAAAGGAGGGAGGGATGGAAGGAAGAACAGAATGGGAGAGCGGAGGGTGAGATGGAGGAAAAAATGGAATAAGTGATAACTGCAGAGAAAGGTGGAAGTAGGGAGGCGGAAAAAAAAAAAAAAAAAAAAAAAAAACGAAATGAAGAAGGTCGAGATGGGAGAAGGAAAGGCGGAAAGGAGTGAAGAAAGAAGAAAAAGAACAAGAAGGGAAGGAGGGAAGTTAGAAAACAAGATAATAAAGGGTGGATGAAAACGAGGGGAAGAAAACCCGATGGCAAAGAGCGTTAAAAGGAGAGAATACAACTGGTTGTGCAAAACTGATGTAATAACTACTAACTAAAACAAGATAAAATTACTCTTACATTAATTTGAAGCTCACTGTATACAGGAAAAATATGTGAGAACCCGCAATTTTAAGAAACAATAAAAATTAACTGAAACATGAGTGAGGAATACCAGGAACACAGAAATATTGACAGGAAAATATAATAACAAAACGAAAGAATGCAACATGATCAGTATTATGTAAACTGTTAAAGAACCACGTGGAAAAAATGCAAAGGAAAAAGAGAGTTGTAAAGAAGAGATTAATAAAGCTGAGTGAGTGATGGAAAGGCTGAATATGAATGAGACACGAGGCGCGCCTGGGAGTTGAAAAACACCCAGATTGGAAAAAGGAAATATTATTTTTGAGAGAGAGAGAGAGAGAGAGAGAGAGAGAGAGAGAGAGAGAGGGAGAGGGAGTACATAGGGGTACACAGGAAGTACAGAAAACTGGAGGCCTATTGGCCCATGGCGCGGGTATCTCTTGGAAAAGAGACTAATTCTGCTAAGATCTAACCAGCATGTAACAAAAAAAGGATAGGGAAGAGGGAGGCTCTCCCTCACCCACCACACCATCCGGTCAACTCGGCAGGAAAGAGAGAGGATAGAAAACCAAGTTTTTTAACAAGAACAAGGTTGGAAGTTCAAAAGGAGTGGAATAACGGGATCGACTATACACTGTCATATCTGTTCTACAGATCTGTAAAAAAAAAAAAAAAAGTGTACACAAGATGCAAATGCTGTCGTTATTAATCAAACGTCTACCAGTCGCCAGCATCACTTCAACCTGTAAACAAACAGTAAGTAGTTAAATTCTTTAGTCTCCCCAAAATTGCCTAGCTGAACTTTTAAACGTACCGGTATCATTAGTTTTTGCACTAACTACCGTTGCTAGTAGCCTATTTCATTGTTTCACTACGCATATATTAAAGAAGTTTTTTCCTAAATCAGTGTTCCATCTTTTGCTTCAGAATCTCATTCCATTATTTCTAGTCAGAGTACCATTCTATATTTAGAACAAATTATCATATCATATATCTGCGGATTTATTAAGAATGTCAAATATTTGCTTTATTTCTCCTCTGAGTAGTCACTTTTTTCAGAAAAAAACCTATTTAGTTTCTTTAGTCGCTTTTCGCAAGGTAAATTTCGCAACGATGGGATCTGTTTTGTGGCTCTGTGCTACACTTTCTTGAGCCTGTCTTTGTCCATAAAAAGATTTGGGGACCACTGCTGTGCACAGTATTCTAGACGTTGTCTAACTAAAGACATATGAAGCTTAGAAATTGTATCGAGCCTTTTGTAATCAAAGTTCCTTGTGAGGACACTGAACATTTTATTTACCTTGTTATATATAAAGGAACGTTGTGGTGTTGATGTGGATGTGATAGGGAGCGTTATGAGGAACACACTGAGGTGGTTTGGCCATGTGGAGAGGATGGAGGGTGAAAGACTGACGAAGAGAGTGTATGTGAGTGAGGTGGAGGGGGGAAGAGGAAGGGGGAGGCCGAGGATGAAATGGAGGGATAGGGTGGAGAGATATATGAGAGAGGGGGGTGTGAGTTGGGAGCAGGGCAGTGAAATGGCGGGGGACAGGGCGACTTGGAGGCGATTTGTTTGTGGCCACCCCAAACGGGATTGAGGCGTCTGGCAATAGATAGATAGATAGAAACCCCAGTCACACACAAGCGAATCAAGGTCCAACCGCTGCGCGAGTCAAGGTCATAAAGCATTTTTTCATCGATCGTCCCTTGTTTTGCTGGCAACCTGGACTCTTTTGGGCGCTTGTGAGCCGCTGGGACAACTCGTCGGGCCTCATGACTTGCCAATATTCGTGCCACAGTTTTGTCGCATTCGGGAGTGTTGTACGTCAGTCGCGAAGCAGTCTTAGCTCAATCAGATGCATCGTGATTCGGTCATTGCGTGTCGTAATGCTGTCGCCGACAAAAAAAAATCAAACGTTACAACTGCATGTCCCTCATCAACTGACTAAACACAGGAGACGTCCATGGCTATGTTCTGGGTGTCATTGGTGGTCCAGGTGTGATGCCACACCTCATGGGTCAGTCGTGGGAGGGTCGTGGGGGTCTCGTGGGGGGTCAGGGTGCATTCCCCAAATGCATCATGCAGTCGTCTTGCGTTAGAGGGAGGTCGTGTCATGGTCGTGGCTGACAAAAATTTGTTAAATTTAAAATTTGGAGAATCGTAGCTCTGTCGCCTTGCAGTCACCTCGTGATCTTGTTGCATTCTTTACGACATCACGACCAGTCGTGAGGCCGTCGTGATGCGGTTGTGAGGCAATCGTGAGCAGAGCAGATTCGGGGCCAGTAAGAAGGTGTGGGAGCCAGCTAAGACACGACCTTGAGTCGCATGGCGTTCGGACCTTGAGTCACTTGTGTGTGACCGTGGCTTTACTGGCTATTATACACTGTTTGGAGTTTTTATGTCGTTACTGATAATAACTCCTGGATCCTTGTCCTTTACTTCCGTCAGCGGGGTATCAAACATATGGTATTCACATCTAATGTTTTTAATCGCCAATGTACATTACCCAACATATATCTACAAATAATTTTGTCTGCCATTTATCACTACAGTATATTAACATATCCAGGTCGTTCTGTACTGATTCACAGTCTGCTTTGGTAATTACTTAGCCTCCAATTTCCGTGCCATCTACAAATTTCACTACTTTAGTAGTGTAAAATAATGAAAGAAATTGGTCCTAGAACTTACCAATCCACGAACATAATTTGTCAGAGAGGCCGTGGGCTTTTAGTTTTTCTAGTAGTCTTAGATGGGAACCGTATCAAACTATTTCTGGAAATCTAGGTAGATGACACCCGTCGATATTATTGCGTCACAGTTACATGTGTGTAAAAAATATAAAAAATTCAGGCAGATTTGTGGGGCATGATCTATTACAACCAGTGCAGTGCTGCTTATCTCTTATACGATTATGTTTATTAAAGAGCACAGAAACTTCATCTCTAACATTTTTTTTTTTTTTTTCAAAAATTTGTATAGAACTGACATTAGGCTTATATGGGCGGTATTTTTGTCTTTTATCGCCGTTTTTTAAGATCGGTGATATATTAGCAAGATTAGGTGCTCTACACTCAGTTAACCCGCCCCGTCCCGACGACGTATGGGTACGTCACCACGATTTGCATTTGCCAGTCCCGGCGACGTACCAGTACGTCGTGCAATTGCAAGGTCGCTAATTTGCACAATTTTCAATTTTCGCACGTGATTTTTCGTATGTATACACGGGACACATTCCTCTATTCCTGTACAAGATACCAAGCAAGGACAATGCCTTACACTGCATAACCTCCCCCCTCCCCCCCTCACGCCATTGTCTTGGCAAAGGACCTGTTACCAGTGACCTGGCTAGTAAAGTTATTCAGGGCCAGAGTGATTCCCCAATCGATGACAATGTGGAGGACAATGTTTACATAGCATTAGAAGAAGAAACAGCCAGAAATAATGATCAGGTAGTGTGGCAAAAATAGGTCAGGTATGGTGATTAGTTAGTGAGTGAAACAATGCTTATTATGCCTTTATTACTGCTTGAAAACCAATATACTGTCATACTACATATACATTCGTACCAAGTAAATAAATAAATACCGTTTATGAGTGGATAAAATAGTTACCCTCCCATAGAACTCGTTTTCTTTGGTGCCAGCATGTTAGAAAACCCACTCAGGTAAGGAGGAACTCCTACCTGGATTGGGCACTTTAAACCTCAGGTGAGCGATTTCTCTATGAATTTTCGATGTTTCTCACCAAAAGCGAAGGTTTTAGCCAAAAAAAAAAAAATCGAAAATACCTCGGGACTGGGGGATGTCGGAGGTGCGGAAAACCTCGGGACGTGACGGGTTAATGATTTATGGAATATTTTAGTTATAGGAAAGGCTAACTGTCAATAACAGTTACGCAGTATGCGAGAAGATAGCTGATCTGGACCAGCAACAGACACGCAGACCAGAGAGAGAGAGAGAGAGAGAGAGAGAGAGAGTTACTGTATATCATCATCATCATCATCATCCAATCCCACGTTGCCCCACGAGGAACATAGGACCCCCGGGCTAGGCAAGTTGGTCCTGACATTTAAGATGAGTGTGACCAGCCGCACTCATCCCTGAGTGGCATTACGTGGGCAATAACTCCAACCATCCCTTGGACATAAGCCTTCACCGGCTCAATCCGACTGGAGTGCCGCAGTTACCCACTAAATCACCAGACGCCATAATTTAGTTATATGGTTACCACCCAGCGTAGTAAATGGTTTCCTGGTGTACAGGAAGCTATTCGGCTTGTCACTCAGTGTAGTGTCACCCATAGATAGAAGGAACAGGAAAGAATGAAGGAAAGACAGTCAAAAGATGGAGTGTAAAGTCACCCGTTTTGGAGAAGGACGAGGAACGAATGAAGTAAAGTAAGACAGAAAAGGAAGGAAGGAAAGAAGGAAGGAGAGGAAAGGAAGAAAGGGCAGACACCTGAGAGCAGCACTACATCGACTGAGTGGACGGCGAGTAATTATCATTACCATAAATGCATACTACAATGCCTTTATAAATGACTACTGAGACTTCCTTTGATTGAAGATATATTATCTGATATCAGTATAAATAAAATATCAAGGTGTACCAAATCACTGCCCCCCACCCCACACGCACATAAATACACAAACTGTTCTCCCATCTTCGCCAAGTGTGAGTTATATCAAGAGCAACGACATCTGCTTACAGCTGCTTGAGTTTCTTCGCTAACAAATCCATGAACTAACAGATTCTAATAAACCCTGAATTTTCCTAATGTCAGAAAAAATATTATATTTACTTATCAACGGCGGTATCCATAAACAGTTGCATTAAGTCAGTCAACGGAATACCTCAGTCATTTTTTATCACTTTAATTTGAAAAACGATTGTTTGATGTATTTCTTCTCTCATATAGTATCAAAACTGTTCCGAATATATGTGTGAACAGTTTTATCAGGATTTACCTCAAAATGCTTTAGAATAGTCATGTTGCAACGAAACACTTTCGAATCATTTCCCCTTCACTACAAGAACCTCGTTCACAATTTGCACTTCCTATAGTCACGCGATTTATTTCACCTTTGGGGATACTTTTCATGACAGAGAAAGTATTTATTTAGCCATAGGTATCCCCATCACTACTATGTACTGGTACTGGAGATGGACATCTTCACGTGGTGGCATCGATATAGCCATGTGGCTCAGCTGTCCCATTATACACAAGTCACTCAGCTCCCTCCCCGGCTCCTACGAGGACGATGGTGGACGGCCAGAGAAGGGCAGCTTCAGCCTGCAGTCCACTGGGTCCACGTTTCAAGTGGGCCTGAGGCTACATCTGCTATAACTAATATCGTTCTCAGGTAAAGTACAAGATTGTCTGGAGACTGAAAGAATAAAAAAGAACATGATGTACTCAGGCTGAAGGACACAGTTATAACAGTAATTATATTATACTGTATCTTCTCTGAAGATGAAATAAATGTATTATTATTATTATTGTTGTTATTATTATTATTATTATTATTATTATTATTATTATTTTATTACTATTATTAGTATGTATGTAGATGAGGTGGAGGGAGGGAGAGGGAGGGGTAGACCGAGGATGAGGTGGAGGGATGGAGTTGAGAGGTATATGAGGGAGGGGGGAGTGAGATGGGGGGAGGGTAGTCAAATGGTGGGTGACAGAACGACTTGGAGGCGTTTTGTCTGCGGCCACCCTTTGCGGGATTAGGGCGTCGGGCTTTAGATAGACAGATAAATAGATTATTATTATTATTAACTCTTATTATTATTATTATTATTATTATTATTATTATTATTATTATTAATATGCTCTGGCTGAACAGTTTCCTTTGGCAGAATTGACCAGGAGCTGAACTTTCGCTGATTTAAAACAAGTGAGATGCAAAGTTAATTCGCTCAAGGCAAGTCAAGTATTTTACCAGTAAGGATAATCCACTACTGTCTATTTCATTTTTCGTTCATGCTACTAATGCTACTATTTTTTTTTTTTCTTTCAGTTTCCAGCTTTTTTCTTGTTGTCGCCTGTATTTATTCAAACTCTTCTTAGATTTCACCTGGAGAGTCAGATATAGAAGCCTAGAAGGAATAAATATTTACTTATCAACACAGGCTTTGAATGTACAGATGAATTGTTCCCTTTGCTTCCTGTCAGTAATGTGTCAGCTGATGTATTTAAATACTGTGCTATTTAACTGTGCTGGTGGTTTGCACGTTTTGATCGTTATACAATCATGTTTTGCACATCTCTTTTCAATAATTATACTTCATTTTATTTTTGAACGATAATTAATTTTTGTTCGTTACCACAACCCTCATCCTACCCTCTGTCTCCTTCTGCCTGAGTAAATTATATTCTAGCCTCGCTGTGTCCTTCTCTTCTCATCTCTTTACTTCATTATCATTCTTCCATTCCTTGCTGCCTTTCCTCCGTTCATACCCTTCTACTTTTGTGTCAGTGTTTCCATCTGCGTATCCTCCTCCCTCCCGTTCTCTCCTCCTGCAGCCTGTGTTATTAACGACTGTGCTACACAGATATTCCACCGTCTGCCTGGCGATGATGGTGTGTGGTGGTCGTGGTGGTTGTAGTGTTGGTTATGGTAATGTGTGGTGGTCGTGGTAGTTGTCGTATTAGTTATGGTAGTGTGTGGTGGTTGTGGTAGTTGCAGTAGTGGTTATGGTAGTGTGTGGTGGTCGTGTTGGTTGCAGTAGTGGTTATGGTAGTGTGTGGTGGTCGTGGTTTTTGCAGTAGTGGTTATGGTAGTGTGTGGTGGTCGTGGTTTTTGCAGTAGTGGTTATGGTAGTGTGTGGTTGTCGTGGTGGTTGCAGTAATAGTTATGGTAGTGTGTGGTGGTCGTTGTGATTGTAGTCGTGGTTATGGTAGCGTGTGGTGACAGTGGTGGTTGTAGTAGTGTCTGTGGTAGTGTGTGGTGGCAGTGGTGGTTGCAATAGTGGTTATGGTAGTGTGTGGTGGCAGTGGTGGTTGTAGTAGTGGTTATGGTAGTGTGTGGTAGCAGTGGTGGTTGCAGTAGTGGTTATGGTAGTGTGTGGTGGTCGTGGTTGTTGCAGTAGTGGTTATGGTAGTGTGTGGTGGTCGTCGTGGTTGCAGTAGTGGTTATGGTAGTGTGCGGTGGTCGTGATGGTTGCAGTAGTGGTTAAGATAGTGTGTGGTGGTCGTGGTGGTTGCAGTAGTGTTGTGGCAGTGGTGGTTGTAGTAGTGGTTAAGGTAGTGTGTGGTGATCGTTGTGACTGTAATTGTGGTTATGGTATGTGTGTTGGTTGTAGTTGTGCTTATTGTAGTGTATGGTGGTCCTGGTGGTTGTGGTTGTGTATTATGGTGTAGTCATAATTATGATAGCGTGTGATGATTGTAGTAGTTATGGTAATGTATGGTGGTCCTGGTGGTTGTGGTAGTGTATTGAGGTTGTAGTCATAGTTACGATAGCGTGCCATGATTGTAGTCGTGGTTATGGTAGTGTATGGTGGCTGTAGTTGTAGTCATGGAAGTGTTGATGGTTGTAGTCGTGGTTACGATAGTTTGTGGTGATCGTGCTGGTTGCAGTAGTGGTTATGGCTGTATTCATGGTTCTGGTACTGTGTTGGGTGTGATGATTGTGGTACTGGTTATGGTAATGTGGTGGTTGTAGTCGTGGTTATGGTACTGTGTAGTTTTAGTGGCTGTAGTTGTGACTACGGTAGTGTGTGGTGGTTGTAGTCATGGTTATGGTAGTGTGTGTTAGTTGTACTCTTTGTTGTGGCAGTGTGTGGTAGTTGTTGTCGTGGTTACGGTAGTGTGTGGTGGTTGTAGTCGTGGCTATGGTAGTGTGTGGTGGTTGTAGTCGTGGCTATGGTAGTGTGTGGTAGTTGTAGTCGTGGTTACGATAGTGTGTGGTGGTTGTAGTCGCAGGTATGGTACTGTGTAGTATGTATTTTTTGTTGAGTCAGTGTGTGGTGGTTGTAGTCGTGGTTATGGTAGTGTGTGGGGGTCGTGGTGATTATAAGTGGTTTGGTATTGTGTGGAGGCCATGGTTGTTGTAGCAGTGGTTATGGTGGGGTGTGGTGGTCGTAGTGGTATCTGACATAGTTATGATAGTGTGTGGTTGTCGTGGTGGTCTTAGTCATGGTTATATTGCTGTAGTGGTGGTCGTGGTGGCAGTACTCGTTATGGCGGTGTGTGCTGGTGGCAGTCCTGGCTATGGTAGTGTATGATGGTCGTGGTGGTAGTACTCGTCGTTATGGTGGTGTGTGCTGGTGGTAGTCCTGGCTGTGGTAGTGTATGATGGTCGTGGTGGCAGTACTCGTCGTTATGGTGGTGTGTGCTGGTGGTAGTCCTGGCTATAGTAGTGTATGGTGGTCGTGGTACCAGTAATTGTACTTGTTGAGACGTTGTCATAATTACTGTGTCCATGAACTGGTAGTATTAGTGACACCAGGAGGATGTGTGTGAGAAATATTTAGGTGAAAATGACAATATGAATGTTAATGTGGGTGTTTTGTGTGAATGATGAATAACGGATGTTAATCATTATACAGGTCTGCAAAACAAACACACACACACACACACACACACACACACACACACACACACACACACACACACACACACAACTTCCAAGATTTAATGTTTTTTTTTTTTTTTTCTTATCGACTGCCATACACTGGTTCCTCCACAAAGTCTCACACTATTTAAAAATTTCAGCCATTATTTTTAGGAGGTCGGCCTCTCTCCAAAACGCATAAAGAAGAGCAGATATGTCTTTGGTATCAACTTAAAATACACTTTAAACAAGTACATGCTAATGCTTGGTGATGTTTTGGGCCACTACAAAGGGTTTTTAGGCCATTACATAGTAAAATTATTGCGGTGGAATCCCCTTTTTAAGGGTTTCATCACCGCAGAACTAGTTTTTTTTGTGTGTGTGTTTTTTTAAATGTGTCCGGCTGTGGGCAAAGGCTTCAGGGCCTATCCTAAGGACCAGTTATCCTCCTACACATCTCCAAATATCACCACTTCGGCGCTAACATCCACCATCCATACTGAATACATGCTCTTCCTTCTGCCTACGGGTGACTTTACACTCCCTCTTCCGTTCTTCTTTCCTTCATTCTTCCCTCTTCCTTCTGCCTAAGGGTGACTCTACACTGAATGACAAGCCAATTGCTTTCCGGGAAACCATTTACTACGCTGGGTGGTAACCATATAATCAAATTATGGCGCTTGGTGGTGCAGTGAGTAATTAAGGCGCTCCAATCTGATTGGGCCGGTGCAGATTTATATCCAAGGGGTGGTTGGGGTTTATTGCTCACGTTATGCCACTCAGGGATGAGTGAGGCTGGTCACTCTCATCTTAAATGTCAGGACCAATTTTCCTAGCCCCGGGCTCCTACGCTTCTCATGGAACAACAGAGGATTGGATGATGGAAGGTTGGATGGATTAACCTACATCACCATCACTACCACAACGACCATCTTCATCATAATCATTCATTCAGTCATCATCATGATCCTAATCATCATCAACATTTTTGTACTATTATCATTATCATCATTACTAATCTCCATCATCATTACTATCTTTATAACCACCACCAACAACATCATTAATCACACAACCATTATAATGAAGATCGTTATGCTTTCACTTATTATTA
Source organism: Coenobita brevimanus (assembly GCF_032717465.1). Lineage (NCBI taxonomy): Eukaryota > Metazoa > Arthropoda > Malacostraca > Decapoda > Coenobitidae > Coenobita > Coenobita brevimanus. Next base: position 15,545,519 of record NC_137065.1, read on the forward strand.
TTATCAGAACTAACTCACATCACCACCACCATCACCATCACCATCAGCTACATTAGATCAAGGCCACCATTATAGTTCGCCCCTTTTAACTTAGCAAAATTTAACATAATTTTGCAAGAAATTATCCTTAGCTGAATGGCAGATCAGGGCAATATTACTGCACGACTCTGCTTCCTGTCCATAAAACTTCTTCGTGACCAACACCATATTCTACAGTCTTTTGTTACAAATCAGTATTCAAGATGGGAAGATGGCAATTTTAGGTCAGATTAAAGTGGACAGAGTATTAAAGCATTATAAGCAATAAGACAGGTAGAAGGAGATATGGAGAAAGGTAGAGCGGCACTATTATACCTGTCTAACATTTGTCACTAACTCCTCTGCCGATTTTTCGTTTTTTTTTCCTCTCTCTTTTTGTTTTCCCACCACTTCATTCATTCTTTGTTTCATCACTTTTATCAGCACTTTCTCATTTCTATTCTGATTTCTTCTTGTTCTCACAACTATACTTCCATACCTTTACTTTCTTTGGGTTATTTTCTTCATACGCCTTTTCGTTTTTTCGCCATTCGATTTTACGTCTTTTTTTTCTTCTTTTATATCTCCTTTGCTTGCTATTCTTTCTTTCTCCTCTATATTACAGCATCACAAGCTACAAGAGGTAGTAAGCGAGATGAAGTAAGTGGAGCGGCCTGGGACTCTACAAAGGTGTGCCCAATTAACACCTCTACTATTGGTATATCGTTTTCTTTCTTTCCTCCTTTCTTTCCTTCTTTCCTTCCCCTATATTTCCCTTTCTTTCTCGTCATCCTCCCTTCCAGATCTCTCAATTACCTTATTTGTTTCTCCTTTTTTTCTCTTTCTCTCTCTCCTTTTCCAACAAATCCATTTTCCTTCTTTTTTTTTTTCCTTTTTATTACTGTTTCACTATTCCTTTCTAATGCCTTCCTTCATTACATTACAGCAATAAAATCACAAGACAATCAGCAGGCAAAGTGAAGTAAGGTGTAGCGGCCTGACATCCTAACAAAGGTGTCTCGAGTTGCACCCTCTTGTTTCCTTGCCGCCTTTTACGTTTTGTTTTGTTTTCCTTTTCTTTTCTTCCTCTGTCCGTTCCACTTTATTCTCCCTTTCTTTCTTTTTCTGCTTTTTTTCTTTCTCTGTTTCTTGCCTTCATTCTTTCTCATATACTCATATTTTTTCTCTCTATCTTTTCATCTTTTTTTTTTTATTTCCCCGTTACATTCTTCATTAACACTCCTATTCTTCAGTCTCTCTCCATAAGAATTTTTTTTTGTTTGTTCCTTTGTCTTCCGCAATATCGTTCTTTTTCTCCCTTACTTTCTCTTTCTTTCTTCATTATATTACTGCATCACAAGCCACAATAAGGTAGGTGGTGAGATGAGGTAAAGTTATCATCTTCAATAGTACCTCATCGCATATCAACATCATCACTAGTACCATCATCACCATCATTATCAATATTATCGACATCATCATGATCATCATCATCATTACACATCTGATTAACATTATGCTCCTCACTAATACCAAAACCACTATCGTCATGTTTTATCATCATCACCATCACAATATCCATCATCATCACCATCGTCAACATTACCATCACCACCATCAGCCACATCGATCAATGCCACTACTATGTTTCATCATCACAAGCGACAAGAGAGGTTGGGGGCGAGATGAAGTAAGGTGTAGCAGCCTGGGACTCAACTACAGGTGTACCAAGTTAACACCATGACAATTTATGATTAATTTGCTTTATCTCTCATTCTTTCCTTCTTCACTTTATGTGTTGCCTCATTCTCGTTCTCTTTTAACTTCTTTCTTTCTCAGTTCTCTCTTTCTCTCCCCCTTTCTTCTTTTTCTTTTTTCCCTCAATTTTTTCTTTCACTTTTTTATACCTTTTGTTTTTCGTTTCCTTTCCTATTTTTCCTGCGTCTTTCATTTTCTCTACTGTAATGCACTTCTCTCTTTCTTTCTCCAACCATATCTTTCTCTCCTCATTCTTTCTTCACTATATCACAACGGTACAGCAACAACACAAGTAAGAGCCACGGTGAAGTAAGGTGCAGCCGCCTCAGACTGTAATAAGTGTCTGCAGTTCCAACCTTCTCCCATAATGGCTCTATTTTCTCTCTCTTGCTTACCTTGTGATATATTTTTCTTTCTTTTTTCATTTTCGCTGATGTTCCTTATGTTTATGGTCTCTTTTAATATTTTTTTTCTCCTGCTTTCTTGCTTCTTTTTCTCTAATTTTCTTACCTTTTTCTATTTCTTTTAACACTTTCTTTGTTTTACTCTTCTATCTCCCATTCATCGCCCTTTTCCTTACGAACTCACTTTACCATTCCACTGTATTCTGTCATTTCCCATTACTTCTTTCATTTTTTTTCGTTCTTATATTTTTCTTTGTTTCTTCCTCCTTTCTTCCTTCATTATATTACAGCATCACAAGCTACAACAGCGATAGGAGGCGAGATGTAGTAAGGTTATCATCACCAACACTAATCTATCCGAAGCCACCACCATCATCACTTCCAGTGCATCCACCACGACGATCATCATCATCATCATCATCACCATCGATACAGTTAACAAAATTCTTAAATCTAGTCATCATCATCATCATCATCATCTTCATCAGTATCACCTTCAGTACAAATAGGTACATTAGATCAGTCTGAAGTCAGTGGTAGGTGGGGGCGCCCATCATCCACCCACTTAGTGTAGCGGTACTCTGTTTTAGGGTAGCTGTACACTGAGTGGCAAGCCAAATGATTTCCTGTAAACCAGAAAATCGCTGACAACGCTGGGTGGTAACCTCATAACTAACCAATACATGTTCCCTATGTGAAAACAAGTAGTTTGGCGGAGCGTTACCGCCCCTCCCCAGAAAACAACTAACTAAAAATACAAACAAGAAGCTTCGAACCAGGACTGACCAACAGGTGATGACTAATGACCGAACAAAGGACATGGTACGGATTGCGACATGGAATGTACAGTAAGGGGTGCAAATGACGAGGTGAAAGAGAGAGAGATTGTCCAGGTGCTTGAGGGTGCAAAACTAGATGTATGTGGATTCACTGAAACTAAATGAGGAGGTGCAAGTGTGAGAGAAGCAGTGTATGGATGGGGCACATGCGCGGGAGTGGGTGAGAATGAGAGGGCTAAAGAAGGTGCGTGTGTATTGTTGTCTTCAAGAGATGGAAGGAGAATATAAGAGTGTATGGATCAGCTGGATCAAGGATTGTGCAGCTAAGATTGAAAGTGGGTGTACAAATGTTGGCGATTGTGTCTGTGTATGCACCAACGCAAGAACCTGCAAGTAGTACGAAAGAAGAGTTCAGGACAAATGTGGAAGCTTGCATGGAAAAGTTTGAAAGAACTGAGAGAGTGTTTTTGAGTGAAGAGACGAATGGAAAAGTAGGGAATGTGAAGGTGGATGGAGTAATTGGTGAGTGGGGTGTGCCTGCAGAGATGGATGAGAATGGCAGTGCTCTAGTGGACATTAATTTTGCGCAGGGAAGGGGTTGGTGATAGCCAATACCATCTTTATACTAAAAATGATCCACAGGTATACGTGGAGAGTGATAGAGGGGTGGGTGGTCAACTGAATAAATGGAAGGCAAAGATTGATCGTGTGTGTGTGTGTGTGTGTGTGTGTGTGTGTGTGTGTGTGTGTGTGTGTGTGTGTGTGTGTGGATGACAGAATCAGAAGGTGTGTTATGGATGCAAGAGCATACAGAGTTGGGGGAGTGGACTTTCAGACCACCACTTGGTGGTCGTGAAAACCAAGGTTCAAATGAAATGGAGGAAGAGAAGAAGGGAAGGACAGGAGGAAGTAGTTCATACAAGGAGGGTAGCAAGGTTGCAAGAGGATAAAAAAGGCAAAATAAAAGAGCTAAGTGGAGGAACGATTGGGTGATTATGATTTAGAGCAGATGGGGGACGTGGAAGGTGTGTGCAAGATATTCACATAATAAATCTGTGCAGCATGTGAGATGGTCTGTGGGGTGAAGAGAAGACGAAAGGGGATGCAACGAACAGCATGGTTGAATGCAGTGGTGAGACAGGCTGTGGCACAAAAGAAGAAAGCATAGTGTGAGTGGATGAGAAACAGGGATGTGGAGGAAGATGAGAGGTGGAAGAGAGAGTTACATGTAGAGAGAAGAGAGAGGTAAAAGGGGTAATAAAAGAGAGTAAGAAGAGAATGGATGAGAACTTGGGAAGGATTTGAGTATAAAGTGGAAGGAATGTAAGAAAATGTTCTGCAAAGACGTAAATAGAGTTAGACAGGGTGATAAAGAAGTCAGTCAGGAAGGGTGAGGGATAAAAATGGTAGATTGCTAGTGGAGAAGGGAAGAAGGGAGAAAAAGTGAACAGGTGGAGGAAACACTCTAAGGAATTGTTGAACACAGATAATGAAAGTAGTGCGAGTATAAGTGGTTGGGGAATGGCTTGTAGAAGGAGGAATGTAAGAAAAGAGGAAGAAATCAGAGGAATGGAAGTTGTGGAAGCAATGAAGAAAGTCAAAATGGGGAAAGTCCCAGGAATTGATGGAGTGTATTGTGAAATGCTGAAGCATGGGGGAGAGATAGTATAGAATGGATATGAAAGATGTGCAGATTGGCCTGGGAGGAAGGTAGGATCCCGGAGGATTGGAAGTCAGTTTACGATTTGCTATGGAGAATGGTAGAGCAGCCTGGCACTGCAATCTAAATTCTTTCTACCTCCTTTTCTGCTTTTTTTTTTTTTTACTTTTTTCATTCTTCTTTCTTTCTCACTTTCTTCATTTCTTTCCTTTTGTATTCTCTCATTTTGTTTTTCTCCCATCCTCTTACCTTTTCCTTCTTTATTATTTCCCATTTACTTAAATTACCCCTTCAGTCTTTTTCCGCCTTTCTCCACTCTATTTCTTTTTTTCTTTTTCCTTTCTTCTTTTTGGTCCCACTTGCTTTGCGTTCATTCCTTCTTTCTCCACAATACTTCAGATCCAAAAGTTACAGGAGGTGAGGCGAAATGAAGTAAGGTGGAACGGCCTTGGACTCTACTGCAGGTGTACCGATTTAATACCTTTCCCAATTATATTTCACTTTCATTCTTTATCCAGTTATTTCTTTCCTTCTCCTATATTTTACTCTTGGCATTACTATCGTCCTCATATCTTCCTGTTTTATCAATTTCTATTTTCTTTCCCTTTAGCTCTCCTTTTCTGTTTTCCCTTTTCTTTTTGCTCTTGAGCCATTCTGTTTTTTCAGTCATCCCATCTTTCTCCTTTCTCCCTTACTCCATTTCCTTGCTGCTTTCGGTTATCTTTCTTCGGCATATTGCAGCAATAAAACAACAAGAGAAGTAGGAGCCAAGGTGAAGCAGGGTGGAACGACCTGGCACACAAATAAACGTGTCTCGAGTTCCACCCTTTCCTCCATGATGGTTCCTTTTTGTTCCTCTTCAGTTGTTTTTTCTTTCTTTCTCTTACATCTCTTTACATTCTCCTTTGTATCTTGTTTTCCATTCTTTCGTTATCTATTATTTCAGTTCCGTTTTCTTCTTTCTTCTATATATTAAATCTTAATCCACTGTCTTCTCTTTCTTTTTGTACTGTCTCCGATTTTGCTTTCTCCTTTGTTTTTTCTCCAAAATTTTGTCATTTCTCTTCATTGATGTTACTGTATTTTGCTTTCTATAATGTTCTCCTGTTATTTCCGTTTTGCCCATTTCATTCCTATGAGATGCAGTATGGTCACTATCATGAATACTGTCCTTCACATTCATTATCATCATCATATCACCATCATTATTATCAACATAACTATCATCTCACTATCATCACCATCGTCATTATCCACAAAATTATTATTATAACATCACCACAACGAAATCACCACCACGCCTACCATCATCATCACCACCACCACCAGCAACACCACCACTACACCAACCATCACCATCACTACCACCACAACCACCACCAGCACCTCCACCACACCTATCATCGTCATCATCATCATACCACCACACCAATCGTCATCATCATCACCACCACTCCTACCATCATCATCATCATCATCATCATCATCATCACCATCACCACAACCATCATCATCGTCATCATCATCATCATCATCATCATCATCATCACCATCACCACCACCATCATCATCGTCATCATCATCATCATCATCATCATCACCATCACCACCACCATCATCATCGTCATCATCATCATCATCATCATCATCACCATCACCACCACCATCATCATCGTCATCATCATCATCATCATCATCATCATCACCACCACCATGGCCAGCATTAGGTGCATTAGATGCCAAGGCGGTATTTATAAACTGTGCTAAGGTTAAGTTACGTTGTAAGATTGCTTGTATATACGTTTGCCTTCACTCCTACACCTACCATACACTTTATAATCAAATCTGAGTGAATATTAATGTGACAAAATGCGAAAAACAAACCATCCCTGATAATAGTTAACTGTTATGAAGACTTATTTATTACGTTATTAGGTTAGGATCCTTTATAAAAACCAGCTAAAACCACTACTATATTACAGTATCACAAGCTGCAAGAGAGGTAGGATCCTTTATAAATACCAGCCAAAGCCACTACTATATTACAGCATCACAAGCTGCAAGAGAGGTAGGATCCTTTATAAATACCACCCAAAGCCACTACTATATTACATCATCACAAGAGAGGTAGGATCCTTTATAAATTCCACCCAAAGCCACTACTATATTACGTCATCACAGGAGAGGTAGGATCATTTATAAATACCACCCAAAGCCACTACTATATTACGTCATCACAGGAGAGGTAGGGGCCTTTATAAATACCACCCAAAGTCACTACTATATTACAGCATCACGAGAGGTAGGATCCTTTATAAATACCACTCAAAGCCACTACTATATTAAAGCATCACAAACATTCCTCCACATATTTATTATTCCTTTTATTCCTCTGCTACTATTTTTTTTTTCTGCACTGCGATTACTCTCGTCAGTTTTTTTTATATATCCTTTGGTTTCTCTCTTTCCCCCTTTACTTCTTTCGCCACCATATTACAGCATCACCAGCTACAAGAGAGGTAGGAGGCGAGGTGAAGTAAGGTGGAGCCGCCTGGGACACTGCTACAGGTGTACTGAGTTCAACCTTATTAGCAGTTTCGCTTCCTTTTTTTCTTTCTTCTTTTTCCCTCTATACATTAATTATCCCCCTCCTTCTCTTTTATCCTTTTTACGCTTTTCCAGATGTTTTCTTCCATTTTCTCTCTTTCTTTGTTTCTTTCCGTTTACCATCTTTTTGTTTTGTTTTGTTTTCTTGAATGTCGAGTCGAGACCAACTGCCTAGCCCCGGGCTCCTAAGCTCCTCATGGGGCAATGTAGGATTGGATGATGGATGGATGGATAGACTGTTTTATTTCTTTTTTCCTTATTGTTTTCTTCTGTGGCTTCTCTTTATCCCCTGTATTTCTTTTTTAATTTTTCTCACGAATTCTGTCTCATTATCTCTCTTAATTCCCCTCTTCTATTTCTTTCACTTTATATTTCTTTCATTACCCCATTATTTCTATGATCCTTTCTTACCTCTTGCTTTCTCCATTATATTGCATCACAAGGTACACGAGAAGTAGGTGAGTTCAAGTAAGGATATTTTCATCATTATTAATCTACATCAGCATCACTACCACCACCACCATCCTCATCACTGTTAGTCATCATCATCATCATCATCATCATCATCATTATTCATACTATTATCATTATTATCAAAACTAACCTCCATCATCATCACTTCACTATAACCATCACCATCATTTTGTACATAATCAGTGTAATCAAGATATATAACGATTCACTTATGGATATTATCATCAAAACTATCCTACATCATCACCACCACCACCACCATCACCATTAGCTACATCAGAGCCAGGTCTCCACCACAGTTTGTTCATCTAAACTTGGCAAAGATTTCCGTCGTTTCTCAGCAAATTTTCCCTAGTTGAATGGAAGATCAAGGCAATGCAACGACTCTACATCCTGTCCATAAAACTTCTTCGTGACCAGCACCATATTCTACAATCTTTTCTTACAGTTCAGTATTCAAGATGGGAAGATGGCAATTTTAAGTCAAGTTAAAGTGGACAGAGTATTAAAGCATTATAAGCAGTAAGACAGGTAGGAGGCGATATGGAGAAAGGTAGAGCGGCCTGGCACTATTATACCTGTCTATCATTTGTCCCTAACCCCTCTGCCGATTTTCTTTTTTTCTCTCTTTTTGTTTTTCCTCAACTTTTTTCTTTCTCTGTCTCATTATTTTTTCTTTATTAAGTTTCTCATTTCTGTTCTGACTTCTTATTCTTATAACTTTACTTACTTACCTTGACTTAGTTATTTCCTTCTTACTCCCTTTCTTTCTTTCTCCATTCGATTTCACACTTTTCCTTTTCTTTCTTTTATATCTCAATTGCTTTTCACTCTGTTTTTCTCCTCTATTATACAGCAACACAAGCTACAAGAAGTAGCACGCCTGATGAAGTAAGGTGGAGTGGCCTGGGACTCTACAACAGGTGTACTCAGTTAACACCATTACTATTTATGCATCACTTTATTTATTCCCTCCTTTCTTCCTTTCCTTCTCCAATATTTCAGTTTTTCATTCTCGTCGTCCTCTCTTCCTCCCTTCTTAGTATTTTTATTTGTTTCTTCTTTCATTTTTTTCTTTTTCTTTCTTCTTTCTTTCTTCTTTTTCACTCACTTTATCATGCTTTATCTATTTCCCTTCTGTTTTCTTATTCTTACTGTTTCATTAATCCTTTCTAATGCCTTCCTTCAGTACATTACAGCAATAAAATCACAAGAGAATCAGCAGGCAAAGTGAAGTAAGGTGTAGCGGCCTGAGATCCTAACAAAGGTGTCTCGAGTTGCACCCTCATGCTCCCCAGCCGCGTTTTGCTCATTTTTATCCTTTTCTTTTCTTTCTCTGTCCGTTGCACTTTATTCTCCCACTCTTTCTTTTTCTGCTTTCTTTCCTTCTCTGTTTCTTACCTTCTTTCCTTCTCATTTGCTTCTTATTTTTTTATATCTCTCTTTTTATCTTCTCTTCATTTTTTGTTATTTCCCCGTTACATCTCCTTTTGGCTGATAGATTATTTATCAACACTCCTATTCATCAACGTCTCTTTATAGGTATTTTTTTCTCCTATGTCTTCCGCAATATATTTTCGTTTTCTCCCCTTCTTCTTTTTCGTTCTTTCTCCATTATATTACAGCACCACCAGTCACAAAAAGGTAGGTGGTGATGATGTTGATATGCTTATTGCATATCAACATCATCACTACTGCCACCCTCACTATCATTACCAGTATCAGCGATACCATGATTATCATCATGTCATTATTCTTCAATTTAATATTATGCTCGTCACTTATATCACCCACACCATCAACATATCCACAATCATCAACATCATCATATCCATATTCATCATCATCATGACCATCATAATATCCAACATCAATACCATCGTTACATTATTATCACCACCATCGGCCACATAGACCAATGCCACTACTATATTTCATCACAAGCGACAAGAGAGGTATACTCTGTCCAAGTTGGTTTAAAGGTAAATGCACCACCTCTGGGATTTGACGTCAAAATCGTTCCACCTACCGTCCGCTATGACTGGCTGGTGAGATGAAAGGTACTATAGTCTCACCAATCTAAAACCAAGGTTTGGGTGGAGTCCAGCCGGGGATTTCCCGGCGTACAGCGTTGCCGTGTTTCCTATACTCTGATTGGTTAGTGGCTGACCTGACACCGTTAGAGCTCGCCGCTCACATCTCGCCACCTGGCCTGACATGACTTCACCCACTTCTGTGTGTGTGTGTGTGTGTGTTTTTGTATGTGTGTGTGTGTAAAGACAAACTAATTTAAGTTATAAATATAACCAAATTAATGAATTTAAAAATCGCATTCTCTCTCATATAATTTATGATTCCTTGTATGGGCCTGGATGTTGCCGCTCGTGAGTGTTTTAACTTATTTATTTCTATTAAGAAAATAGCGTATGTTCTACTGATTCCTTCAAATTATATTATAAACGTAATTGTTACATTACTTACCCAACTTAGAACTACCGTGAAAGTCGGTAAAAGTAACTACATTTTTTTCAGCACCACTGTAAAATATGTATGCCACGTTTCTTTATTGATGTACAAGAGCCATATGCATTACAAGTTTACCTTCCTTTGATATGCTAGAATACTTACGTTTATATTGTATTAGTATGTGTGTACCTATCTGTGATGCCTATTACATATATAACAGAATCTACTCATCGCTCGTTTAGGAAGTATGGCATGGCTGCACCCAGCGCCAGACCCCACCCAAACCTTGGTTTTAGATTGGTGAGACTATAGATGAAGTTAAGTGTAGCAGCCTGGGACTCAACTACAGGTGTACCAAGTTAACATCATTACCATTTATGATTTATTAGCTTTATCTCTCATTCGTTCTTCATTTAATGTTTTGCTTCATTCTTGTTCTCTTTTAACTTCCTTCCTACTCAGTTCCCTTCTTGCTATCCCCCTTTCTTCCTTTCCTTTTTTCCCTCAGTTTTTCTCTTTCTTCTTTTATACCTTTTCCTTTCCCATTCTTCCAGCTTCTTTCACTTTCTCTCTTTTTACCGTAATGCACCTCTCTCGTTCTTTTTCCAACCATTTCTTTCTCTCCTCATTCTTTCTTCACTATATCACAACGGTACAGCAACAACACAAGTGAGAGCCACGGTGAAGTAAGGTGCAGCCGCCTCAGACTCTAATAAGTGTCCGCAGGTCGAACCTTCTCCCATAATGGCTCTTTTTTTCTCTCTCTTCCCTTCTTATATCTTTTTTTCTTTCTTCTTCGTTGTCGCTGATGCTCCTTATATTGATAGCCTTTTTCATTAATTATTTCTCCTCTTTTCTTTCTTCTTTTTTTTCTAATTTTCGTTCCTTTTTACATTTCTTTTATCACTTCTTTCTTTTACTTTGTCCTTTCCATCTCACATTCCTTGTCCTTTTCCTTACAAACTCATTTTACTCTTCCACTGTATTTTGTCACTTTCCATTATTTCTTTCATTTTTTTAGTTCTTATATTTTTCTTACTTCTTCCTTCTTTGCTTTATATTATAACATTACAAGCTACAATAACAGTAGGAGGCGAGATGGAGTAAGGTTATCATCACCAACACTAACCTACCTGAAACCACCATCATCATCACTCCCAGTGGAACCGTCACGACCATCATCATCATCATCATCATCATCGATACAGTTAACACTATTCTTAAATCTAATAATCGTCATCATCAGTATCACCTTCAGCACAATTAGGTACATTAGATCAGCCACATCTATATTACAGCAGCTCAAGCTACGATAGAGTCAGGAGGCGAAATGAAATAAGGTGTAGCGGCCTGGGACTCTACTACACCTGTACCTAATTAACACATTCACCCTGTATTGCACCATAATCCTTCACTATGTTTATCCTTTCTGGCTTTTTCTTTTTTCTCTCATTTTTCTTTCTACCTATATCCTTTCCTCTATCTTTTCTTTCTCCTATCTTTCTCCTTTTCCTTGGTCTTTCTTTTTGTCTTTCTCATTTCCTTGTCATTAATATGCACTCCAACCAACAGCCACAGCATTTGCTTGACTTTGGTAATTTTACGTTGATTCTCAGGATGCCATGACTCACTCTGAACTGAATACAATCTTTTGGCGGCAGCTGGAATACAGTACTACATCTGTGAAGAAAGGGAAATAAAGAAAATAGAAGAGAGAGAGAGAGAGAGAGAGAGAGAGAGAGAGAGAGAGAGAGAGAGAGAGAGAGAGAGAGAGAGAGAGAGAGAGAGAGAGAGAGAGAGAAATAGTAAGAGAGAGCATAATGAAAGTATCACAGTGTATATTAACCCCCAAACGCCGGGCAATATTTAACGAAGTCATCACCTCACTACTGGCAATTTCTCAGAAACCCCTGAAAAGTGCATTTAGGGATCATCTGGGGAGAGAGAGAGAGAGAGAGAGAGAGAGAGAGAGAGAGAGAGAGAGAGACTGTGAACAAACATTGCCATCCCTCTTGTATTCTTCCACATTACCAGACATAAACAAGTGTGTGTTTAAGCCACCAAATATATCATGTATATTCTCTAATATATATTTTGTCTTTTACATATTGATTGCAGTTTTTACTATGCCGAAGATGTAAGCCTGTAAGGGGATGTGTGGTAGTGATTCTGGTGGTTATGGTAGTGGTTGTAGTGGTAGGTGTGGCAGGAATGTGGTAGCAGTGATAGCGTGTCGCGAGTGAAGTGGTGGTGGTGTTGTGGTTATAATAGTGGTTGTGGCTGTAGCAGGAATGTGATAGTGGTGGTAGAAGTGCGTTTTGTGGGTGTAGTGATGGTGTTCTGATGGTTATGGTAGTTGTGGTGGTGGTGGTGGTATTGTGTTATGGGTGTACTGATGGTGGTTTTTGGTGTTGTGGAAATGGTTGTTGTGGTAGTGATGGTGTTCTGGTTGTGGAATGACAGTTGTGGTGGTGTCAGTGTACTATTGGCTGTAGTGATGGTAGTGTTGTTGTTGTGATGGTTGTAGTAGTGGTAGTGTTGTGGAAGTGCGGTTGTTGTAGTAGTGATGCTTAAGTGATTGTGTTATAAAGGACAACCCTAATTTCTTTTCATTAGCAATTTATTTTCCATGTGACGCCTTACTATTCTCTTGTATGTTGTTTTTACCTTTTAAACATCATGACATACACACACACACACACACACACACACACACACACACACACACACACACACACACACACACACATGGTATTTTAAAGGTGAAGGTGTTAGGGAGCTAGCTAAACGGGCAGGAATACGGGACATGGACATGATATATTATTCAGCTAAAAAAAAAAAAAAATCTAACTTCCCTCTTTTGTTAAAATATTAACACTCGTTCAGGGGAGAATTCAATTATTTTTTTAAGAGATCATGAAAAAATAATAGCTCTCAAAAAAATGTATTTAGTTATATATATTTCAGCTGCAGATGTGTGTGTGTGTGTGTGTGTGTGTGTGTGTGTGTGTGTGTGTGTGTGTGTGAGACAGAGACAGTATCTATCTCTCTATCTATCTATCTAGATCTAGATCTATCTGTATGTATCTATCTATCTATCTATATATATATATATATATATATATATATATATATATATATATAAAATATATATATATGTGTGTGTGTGTGTAAGAGAGAGAGAGAGTATATAGAGTGCCCTCGCACAGAGAACGTATTCAGAGTAAAAGATTCGCTTAGTGAAGGAGCAGGGGGTAATCAGGTCCACAAAACCATAATGAACGAGTTGAACCCCGAGTGAACGATATCGGGGAAAAAGGTCATAACCGCCATCTCTCATATTAAACGACCCCCCCCCCCCCAAGTAGACGCTGCACAAGAGGCCAGATCTGAGCAACCTTTTGAGCAAAATCCAATGGAGGACAAAGATTTGCCTGTCTATTTGCTTAAGATCAGTATAATTCTAGCGGCAGTGTATGTTCTGACAGATGTTAAGGCAGTTGCAACCAGCTGCCTCAGAACACAGGAAGTGCTCAGAGGAGGAGAAACCACTTTTCGTCATTACATTGAAAGGCACAATATGGAAATCAGCAGAATAAAACAAACATCACACGCTGCTATCGAACTCAAGAACAACAGGAACCAGTTGCCTCTACATCGTCTGCTACACTTCCTGGGGAAGACGATGATGATGTGATGTCATTGATGTCATCTTTTGACTTTGAAGGTTTTATGGGGGAGGTGAATGAGGTAGAGGCAGGTGGGGAAGTGGTTCAGTCAAGTGATGAGGGCAAGACTGGTGACGGGAGCGAGGGAGTGGAAGGTGATGTGGCGGGGACAAACTAAGTGTATCTCCCTGCCTCGGAACCACCTGTATCCAAGCCAGTCAGAGCCGCCATCTGCTCCATTTAAGGTAAACAACCATGTGTTTTATTATATACCTGAACTGTACCTGTATGGAATGTGCCCTTCAGTACATCTCTATGGCGCAAGAAGTGGACTTTGAGGGAGCGGTGCCACCCATATGTTATTTTTTTCTTTAAGATACGTTGTTCACAGTGAAAGAATTCACAGTCAACGAGCTCGTCTGCCGCCCATAAACTCGTTTACTGTACGAGGGCACTATATATATATATATATATATATATATATATATATATATATAAAGAGATACATAGATATAAATATAGAAATATATACAGAGAGAGAGAGAGAGAGAGAGAGAGAGAGGGAGAGAGAGGAAAATCAGAGTAATAATCCATCCATCATCCAATCCTACATTGCCCCATGAGAAGCGTAGAAGCCCGGGGCTAGGCAGTTGGTCTGGACATTTAAGATGAGAGTGACCAGCCTCACTCATCCCTGAGTGGCATTACATGAGCAATCAACCCCAACCATCCCATAGATACAAACCATCCGCTCAATCCGACTGGAGCGCAATAATTACCAACTAAACCACCAGGTGCCAAAATTTAGTTATATGGTTACCACCCAGCGTAGTAAATGGTTTCCTGGTGTACAGGAAACCATTTGGCTTGTCACTCAGTGTAGAGTCACCCACAGGCAGAGAAATCTAATATTTCTGTTAATATACGTAGATGGAAATAGACTGATTGATATGATATACATTATATATATATATATATATATATATATATATATATATATATATATATACATATATATACTGTACATGTATGTATAGAGAGAGAGAGAGAGAGAGAGAGAGAGAGAGAGAGAGAGAGAGAGAGAGAGACTTTACGAGACAATGAATGGAAGAAGGAAAAACAAAGGAAAAAATTGTCCATGTGCCTAAAGGCATCCTTCATTCATAAAATATTTGTAACAACTGGATTTAAATAAATGTGGATTAAATGTCTCTGGGAAGCAACTCCCAGGAAGTGAATCCCAGAGAGTAGTAGTTCTGGGGATAAATGAATTTTGATAAGCAGAGGTTCTGCATTGCTGGGGAGAGACTGTAAGTTCTTGGGCGCTCACAGCTGCCCGAGTATTTCAGGAGAAAATGTGAAGGGGAGGCACAATTAAAGCAAGTGCATCAAAGCACTTGCAGTAAAAATATCGGTAATATAATGCTAAAGATGCAACATCTCTACGTATTTATAATGGAGGAAGGTCCTGCATAATGGCAGGATTATTGATTAATCTAATAGCTTTATTCTGAATTTTGTCCAGCTGCCTCAGTGCAACCGCTCCATATCCGCTCCACAGTGGCGAACAATATTCGATCTGAGGACACACATGACTTCTGTATATTGTTGCCAACTGCTCGTCAGTGAAGAATTCACGAATTCTGTACAGAAGTCCCAATTTTTTAGAAGCATATTTAGCAAGGGATTTAACCCGAGGCATCCCATCGACGTATGGGTACGTCGCAACATTTTGTCATAGCTAGACCCGTCAACATACTGGTATGTCGCTCAATTGCAAGGTTCATAATTTGCAAAATTTTCAATTTTCGCACTTAATTTTTGGTACATATACACGGGACACCTTCCTCTATTCCTCTACAAGATGCCAGGCATGGACAGTGCCTTACCCCGCATCACCTCCTCCCCCCCCAGCACGCCATTGTCTCGGCAATTCACCTGTTACCAGTGACGTGGCCAATAAAGACATTCAGGGCCAGAGTGATTCCCCAATTGATGACAAGGTGGAGGACAAAATTTACATAGCATTAAGGGAAGAAACAGTCAGAAATGATGATCAGGTAATATCGCCAAAAAAGGTCAGGTATGTTGAGGAGTTAGTGAGTGAAACAATGCTATACTACTGTTTGAAAACCAATATACTCTCGTACTACATATAAATTCGTACCAAATAAATAAATAAATAAATACCGTTTGAGTGGTGTGGAATAGTTACACTCCCATAGAACTCGTTTTCTTTGGAGCTAGCCTGATAGAAAACCCAGTAAGGTAAGGAGGTACTGCTACCTGTATCGAGTATTTTAAACCTCAGATGAGCGATTTTTTTATGAATTTTCGATGTTCCTCACAAAAAGTGGAGGTTTTAGCCAAAAAAAATTAATTCCAAAATAGCGCGGGATTGGGGGGTATCGGAGGTGCGAAATCGGTCAGGACATGACGGATTGTCCAGCTTAGGTTGGTGTTTAGTGTGACACCTAGGATATCAGCTATAGTGGATATGGGAAATATTGACATCATTTTAAATCATGTGGGAATCTGAGGGATTCTTTCTGTTGGAGAAATTAAAGTATTTAGTTTTCTGAGGATTAAATGAGACCAGATTTGTTTGTCCCCATTAATTAATTTTAGGAAGGTCCTAGTTTTGAGAAATTGCTGTGTTTGTTTGGGAATTAATAATTTCAGATTGTGTAAAGGAGGTACTAAATGTGAAAGAACTATGAAGTGTCGAGTCATCAGCATAAGAGTGTATTGGGTTGTGAGTGAGACATAAGATGTCATTAATATCTATCTATCTATCTGTCTATCATCTATCTATCTATATATTTTTTTAAACAGAACAGAGGAAGGAAAAACAAATGAATAAAAAAAATAATCCATACACCAGATTACTGGTGTCCTCTGTTCATAAAATATCTGTAACAGTTCGACTTAACAGCTGTGGGTTGAAGTAGGGAGGGAAACAACTTTGGGGAAGGGAGTTCCAAAGAGATCAGTACGGGGAGTGAAAGAATTCTGATAGGCAGAAGTTCTGCAATATGGATGAATGACATTCCAGTTATGAGCGATACCAGATGCCCGTGTAGCACGAGGGAAGGCATGGAGAGGGGGCACCATGGACGCAAATTGGTCTGAGCATTTGCCATAAAAATATCTGTAAAATAATGCACGGGAGGCAACATTCCTTCATACTTGTTCAGGAGATAGTTTATTTGTAATGGCAGGGTTGTTAATAATTCTAACAGCCTTGTTCTTAAATTTGTCTAGTTGAGAAAGAGGGCTGGGGCCAAAACTGATCTCTGAGATGCACCAGCATTTATGGAATGAAATTTGGAATAAATTCTATCTACCGTGACCCGTATTTTTCTATTATGAAGGTTAGAAGAAATTAGAGGAACCATTGATGCAAGGTCATAGTGTGACATCTTAGACAATATGGCCCGGTGCGATGCTGTGCCAGATGCTTTTGAATTATCAAATGCAATTGTGTGTGTTACTCTATGTTGGTCTATTGTTTTGTTGATCTGATTGGTAAGAAGGCAAAGAATGTTCACGTTTGAACTTTCTTGTCCAAATCCTTACTGCCAATCATTGATTAATTTATTGATTTCTAGGTGCTTGACTATGTGTTTGTTATTAGTGTCTCAAAAACTTTACCGAGAACGGAAGTTATACCTACTGTATACGTCTATAACTTGATGGATCAGAAAAGGCCCAATTTTTAGGAACAGGATGGATATTTGCTTCTTTCCAAGAGGCTGGAAAACCTGAAGTACAGATAAATAGGCGGAAAAATTTTGCTAATACAGGAGCCAACACTGAGGAGCAATTATTTTTAAGTACTGTTGAAGGAATTGCATCTGGACCAGTGCCTTTGTCCACGGAGAGATTCTGTAATACAACTTGTACGTATCTTGTGTGAATCTTGAAAGGGGGTGTTTGAGGGGAATCAGAATCAAGTACAGGAATATTGTAATTTTCTGTATTTAGGGTTGAGTTTCTTGAAAAAAATATCAACAAGAAGGTTGGGTTTTCCACGTGGGTCACTTGCTAGATTTCCATTGAGGACTGTAACGGTGGAATGGAAGAGGTGGTAGTCGAGTAAGATGTCTATCTATCTATCTATCTATAGCCCGACGCCCTAATCCCGCAAAGGGTGGCCGCAGACAAAACGCCTCCAAGTCACTCTGTCACCCACCATTTGACTCCCCTCCCCCCAACTCAACCCCCCCTCCCTCATATACCTCTCAACTCCATCCCTCCACCTCATCCTCGGTCTACCCCTCCCTCTCCCTCCCTCCACCTCACCTATATACACCCTCTTGGTCAGTCTTTCATTCTCCATTCTCTCCACGTGTCCAAACCACCTCAGTGTATTTCTCCTAATCTTTTCAACCACATCCACATCTACCCCACAACGTTCCTTCACTTCTTCATTCGTCAACCTGTCCCTCCACGTCACTCCACATGCTCCTCTCAAGTAACTCATTTCCACTGCTCTCACTCTTGACTTGTTCCCCTCTTGCAAGGTCCACGCCTCGCTTCCATACGTCAGGGTAGGGATCACATGAATTAAATGATGTGAATGAATTAAATGATGTGTTTCTGCTATAAATGACGCCACGGTGCTATAAATTACGTCATCCTGTTAAAAAATAACGCTGCTGGCATGAATGACATCATTGCTATACAGTAATGGTGTCAACCTACAATAAATGACGTCACTGCTATAAACAACGTCACCCGGCTGTAAATGACGTTACTCTGCTCAAAATGATGTCCCCGCGCCAAAAATGACATCACTGGGCTATAAATGACGTCACCCAGCGTGAAACGCAGTAACTGCTGAAAATGACGTTACTGCTCTATAAATAACGACACCGCGCTACAAATGACGTCACCCTGCTACAAATGGCTACACCCTGTTATAAATTACGTCAGCCTACTGCACATGGCGCCAACCTACTGTAAATGACTCACCATACAATATATGACGTAGCCATGCTATAAATGACGACACTCTGCTATAAATAATGTCATTGTGGTAAAAGATAAATAAGGTCACCGTGTTATAAGCTAAGTTTTAATGACGTCAACGCGCTACATAGGTTAATGACGTCAGCGCGGAATAGGTAACATTTGAATGACGTCCAGCATTTCCAAATACTTTTCCACATATTTTTTATGATTCACCTTTGACTTACAAATGAGTGACTCCCACACTGATTTTACAACACACACACACACACACACACACACACACACACACACACACAAACACACACACACACACACACACACACACACACACACACACGCATCTTTATACATCGTTTTAATATGAATATAATTTGCATATATAACACACAAGAGGATGTTGTGCAGTGTGCAGAATATATCGGTAAGGAAGATGTGTTACGTAATCTCCAAAGCTCCGCACAATACCTCCCTTGGCCTTCAGAAAAGTACAGTGAGTGAATGAGGGTGGGTGAGTGAGTGGTGAGTGAGTAGGCGAGTGACGAGTGAGTGGGTGATTTACGAGTGTCAGTGGATGAGTGAGTTACGAGTGTGAGTGAGTGTTCGAATGAGTAAGTGACGAGTATGAGTTAGTGCGTGTGAGTGACGAGTGTGAGTGGGTGACGAGTGAGTGAATGAGTGAGTAATGAGTGTGAGTGAGTAACGAGTGGGTGAATGAGTGAGTGAGTGACTAGTGCGAGTGAGTGATTGAGTGTAAGTGACGAATGAGAGAGTGAGTAAGTGATGAGTGAGTGAGTAAAAGACGAGTAAGTGAGTTAAGTGTCAGTGAGTGTCCAGTATGAGTGAGAGTAACGAGTAAGTGAGTGAGTGTCAAGTGAGTGAGAGAGTGAGTGACTCGGTGAGTAAGTGACGAGTGAGTGTGTAAGTGACGAGTGAGTTTGTGACGAATGAGTGAGCCAGTGAGTTAGTGAGTGACGAGTGAGGGAGTTAGCGAGTGGGTGACGGGTGAGTGAGTGAGTGAGTGAGCCAGTCAGTGACCAATGCGTCAGTTAGTGAGTGACGAGGAGTTAGTGAGTGATGAGTGAGTGGCGAGTGAATGAGTGATGAGTGAGTTAGTGATTGATTGATGAGTGAAAAATGAGTGAATGAGTGAGTGACGAGTGAGTGAGTGACGAAAAAGTGAGTGAGTGACGAGTGAGTAACGAGATACGAGTAGTGAGTGACTGAGAGGGTCACGAGTGAGTTAATGAGTGGGTGAGTGAGTGACGATTGAATGAGTAGGTGATGAGTAAGTAAGCGAGTAAGTGAGCGAGTGACAGTGAGTGAGGGAGTGACGAGTATAGCCCCGTTCACGCTAGGGGTCATGTTGTGCTCTGTTGCACGTCATGTTGCGGAGGATCTGTGCCGCAGCTTCTGGCAAATCTGGCCGAGGGGCATTTCGTGGTGACAGCGCCCTGTGTTACCCACAGTATCCGTCGGGCTTCCTTCTGAAATTACGTCGAGACAGCCACTGCTTGCACTAGATCTTCTTTTTCCCATTCTTCTACATTCTGGCACAACATAGTGCCACAGTGCTCCACATCACAATCTCATGAACTGCTGCAGTGTTGGTATCCTTCCCCCTCCTTTCACAGCTCAGCGGTAACTAGCGCGCTCTGCCCATTGTGCTAATGTGGACATCACCGGCCTCAGCAAAGGGAGTTTGGCAGCATGACGTGCAACGGAGCGCGCTACATGGCAACCAGTGTGGACGGCCTTACGAGTAAATGAATGAGCGAGTGATGAGTGAGTGAGAGACGCTGTTGGAGACAAGCTACCTTTGACTTACCTTTCTGGGTAATGTAAATGAAATAGCTAGCAAGTCCCTTCAGAATGAGAATTACGGAAGTTGAATGAGGGCTTTTCTTAAGTTAAGGGATTATTGTAAGCTGAATGAGATTTTCATTGACTGAAATTGTAAGTTGTAAGGGGAATTTTCATAAGCTGAGTGAGATTTTCCTAAGAGATTTTCGTCAGTTGAATGAGAGATTTTCGTAGTCGAAAGTTGAATTATTTTCGTAAAATGAATTGTATTTTGAAGAGATTTTCTCAAGTAAAGAGATTTTCATAAGTTGAATGAAATTTTCATATGCTGAATGAGACTTGTAAGTTGAATGAAATTATCTTAAGCTAAATGAGACTCGTAAGGTAAGAGATTTTCGCAAAACGATTGAGATTTGCTTACGTGATGAGATTTTCGTGTCGAAAAATCATCTTTATTTATATTAAAAAAAAAAAAGTAAGTGGAAACAATCTTTTCAAATTTGACAGTTAGATACTATACATATACAACAGAGAATTTTTCTTGGTAAAGAAATGAGAACAACTGAAGGATAACTGAAACAAGATTACGAGATATGAGATTTTTTTATATAATAATTCTATATATATGAAATCTTGGTGCTGGCCTGAGCATAGAATTATTCGGACAGATTAATTAATTCCATTGCCTGATATAATTAGCGCTTGTTTATGCTCATTAGTGATCACCCAGAATTATGCTGGGTAGAGGGCTGTTGCAATGATTTATTTATTTATTATTAGTGGAATTATTATTATTATTTTTTCCCCTGATATCCGAAGGGCTAAGGCGTTGCCTCTGGGTAGAGGACTTTTGGACTGGAACACGTAGCATTTTATGACCGGATGGCCTTCCTGATGTCTACCAATGACCCTTGGGTGGATTCGATCCTCCGACCCTTCGGTCAGAGCGGAGCGCTCTAACCCACTGAGCCACGGCTGCTGCTGCTGCTACTACTACTACTACTACTACTACTACTACTACTACTATTAATATTATTATTATTATTATTATTATTATTATTATAACTGTCATCATCATCAGTGTTATTTTTATTACCCATTTTCATAGCACTACCACATCACCATCTTTCATGATCACAACTACCACAGCCAGTATCACAACTACCACCACAACCAATAATATTCATCACCATCATCATCATCTAATCCTGTGTTGCCCTATGAGGAACGTAGGAACCCGGGGCTAGGCAGGTTGGTCCAGACATTTAAGATAAGAGTGACCAGCCTCATTCATCCCTGAGTGGCATCACTTGAGCAATAAACCCAAACTACCCCTCCGATATAAACCTACACAAGCTCAGTCCGATTGGAGCCCCTTAATTACCCACTAAATCACCAGGCTCCATAATTTAGTTATATGGTTACCACCCAGCATACTAAATGGTTTCCTGGTGTACAGGAAACCATTTGGCTTGTCACTCAGTGTAGAGTCACCCACAGGCAAAAGGAAGAAGAATGAAGGGAAAAAAGACAGAAGAGGGAGTGTAAAGTCACCCGTAGGCATAAGGAGGAGGAAAGAATAAAGGAAAGACAGACATGAGGAAGGAAGGAAAGAAGGAAGGAAGAGAGGAAAGGGCAGTCACCCGTAAGCAGCACTACATCGAGTGAGTGGATGGTGAGTGCCCCCCACCTACCACAAGACATAACTTCCACAGTCACTACCACAAATACCATCGCCACTACCACAGCTATCACGACCATCAGCACCACACACTACCACTACCAACTACCACAACTGCAACCACCAACTACCACTACTACCACAACCATCAACACCACACACCACCAGTACCAACTGCCACAACCAACTATAGCTACCACCACCAACTTCCACAACCAACTACCACAACCATAATCACCACCCCACCACCAACTACCACAACCAACTACAACTACAACAACCAACTACCACAACCATCACCATCACCACCAACTAACACAACTATCAACATTAGCAAATACCTTCAGTGACCACAACCAACCACTATGAACTACCATGACCATCAATGTAAGCAACCATAACCACATCACAGCTACTCGTACCAACACCATTTTTCACAACTATCATCCGCTACCACAACTACCACAGTTTCAGCACAGACACCACCATTAGCTGCCATAAATACCATAGTCGCACCACAACTGGTGCCAAGAATTACCACAAGCACAATTACACCACAAACAATCATCAGCTACCACAAACTACCACAATCGCACCACAAACACAACCATCACCTGCAACAACTACAGTACCACAATCACACAGCTACCACCATCACCAATTACCACAACCACAAGTATCAACAACCACAACTACCACAATCGCATTATTACTACAGTTGCGCCACAACTACCACCACCAGCTACCACAACTACCACCATTCGCTACCACATCTATCACTACCACACCATACTACCATATCCATCATCTTTAATACCGATAACTACCACCTGCCGCCACCACAACCACCACCATCCTCTACCACAACTACCACAATCCCATGACAATTACCACCATTTGCAAGACATGGCGGGAGACTGTGCAATATCCATACGGGCCCGCTGCTTACTTGTCAAAGGTGCAAGTTGCAGAGGGAAAGGGAGAGAGAGAGTCAAAAAGGGGAAAAGAGAGAAAAGAATGTTTAAATTCTGTTCTTTAGTATTTCTACTGTACATACCAGTAGCCATCGTCATCATCATCATAATCATCATCATCATCATCATCATCAACGACATCATCATCATCATTCAGTTTTTCATCTTCTCATAGGGCGGAGAGACTATCATCATCATCATAATCATTATCATTCAATTTTTCATCATCTCATAGGGCAGAGAGACTATCATCATCATCATCATCATCATCATCCATTTCTTCATGCTCATCTACTGTAGTACGGAGACATCTCAAGTCTGTTTAGGGATATGACTCAGAGGAGAAGAAATTGAGACATGAATCAGAGAAGAAGTTGAGACATGAATCAAAGGAGAAACAATTGAGACATCAGAGGAGAAGAAATTGAAACATGAATCGAAGAGGAAGGAAGTGAGACATTAATCAGAGGAGAATGAAGCGCCAACCCTCCCTATATGCAGCAGGAGGGACTGGGCTATCTGGGAGTCAGGTGCTGGGCGGCGGGGTCGGTAGTTTCCAACCCTCACTTTATGTCGCATTTTCATGCACGCTGGGAAGACGTGTGTAACATATTTAGCATATTCATTTTTTCCTATCCACAACGAGTTATAATGTAAAAAAAAAAAAATAGTATAGAACTGGACTTGGTTATGGAAGTATGAGAAAATGCGTATTTGAGCAGAAATTGTAACGCAAAATTATGACCTGAAAAATAGTAGTAGTAGAAGTAGTAGTAGTAGTAGTAGCAGTAGTAGTAGTAGTAGTAGAAGAAGGAGGAGGCGGAGGAAATGGAGAAGCAGTAGTAGTGATGGTGGTATTATCATTATTATTATAAACCGCAGAAGTAGTAGTAGAAGTAGTAGTAGTAGTAGTAGTAGTAGTAGCAAAAGCAGTATTGGTGGTGATGGTGACTAGTAGTAGTAGTAAGTAATAGTGGTGGTTGTGGTGATAATGATAGTAGTGGTAGTAATAGTGGTAGTGGTGATAGTAGTAGTAGTGATTGTGACAGTGATAGTAGTAGCAATAGTAGTAGTAGTAGTAGTAGTAAAGCTAGTAACTAGAAAGAGCTCAAAGAGTGCACACCTCCGCCAATGCCATTGCCATTAAAAAGGATCCGGATCTGTCCCCAAATTTAATAATTCCTTCTTGGTCCACGGCGCACCTTTCCACAAAATTTCATTGAAATTCACTGAGAACATTGTGCCTGATACTCCAAATCCTGAACCGGATCCGGCCCAAAACTAAATCGTTATTCCTTAGGCCGTGGCCCACCCTTCCAAAAATTTCATCAGATCAGTTCATAACTTTTTGAGTAATCCTGCTAAGAGACAGACAATCAGACAAACAATCCAACGCAGGGTAAAACATAACCTCCTTGGCGGAGGTAGTAGTAGTGGTAGTAGCAGTAGCAGTAGCAGTAGTAATAGTAGTAATAAGAGTTGTAATGGTGGTGATAATGATCGTAATAGAAACAGTACTAGTAACGAGTAGTGGTGGTGGTGATAGTGATCGTGAGAGTAGTAGTAGTAGTAGTAGTTTTTGTTGTTGTTGTTGTTGTTGTTGTAACCCCAAGTTCATCTGAAGGTGAACCCGGTGGACTGCAGGCTGAAGTTGGCCTGCTGCCCTTGGTGAATTAGGAGGGAAGTGAGGAACATTTGTGTAACCGAGCAATGGATCCGGCCAGGTATATCAGTGCCACCACATGAAGGCGTCTCTCTCCACCGCTCCTGTAATACCATAAGTATGTAACCGAAATATTGTAAGACTATTGGGAAAATCTGATGAACAGAATAAATAGTCTGTGAAAAGGTGTGAGGGGAGAAAATGGTACTCTGCGGTGTGGTCTGCACTTAAAAGTATTGTTT
The DNA here is from genome assembly GCF_032717465.1 of Coenobita brevimanus. Classification (NCBI taxonomy): domain Eukaryota; kingdom Metazoa; phylum Arthropoda; class Malacostraca; order Decapoda; family Coenobitidae; genus Coenobita; species Coenobita brevimanus. Next base: position 15,570,690 of record NC_137065.1, read on the forward strand.
TTTTCTGTTTATGGTGGTGCAGTGGTTAACAGTGTCAGAGTGGTGGTGGTGATGATGGTGGTGGTGATTGTGGCGCTGGTGTTGGTGATGATGAGGATGGTGATGGTGGTGGCTGTGTTGATGATGATGATGATGATGATGATGATGATGATGACGATGGTGGTGGTTGGAGTGGTGGTTTAGGTGATGATGATGATGATGATGATGATGATGATGACCATGGTGGTGGTTGGAGTTGTGGTTTGGGTGATGAAGATGATGATGATGATGATAGTGTTGGAAGTGATGATGATGATGATAGCAGTGGTGGTTTAGGTGATGATAATAATAATAGCTATAGATCTGTTGGTGTTTTGGTGATGATGAGGATGGTGATGGTGTTGGCTGTGGAGTTGTTGATTGTGATAATGATGATGATGAAGGTGATAGTGGCGGTTTAGATGATGGTGATGATAGTGGTGGAGGTGCTTCAGGTGATGATGATGATGAAGATGATGGCTATAAAGTTGGTGAGGATGATGATGATCATGATGACGATAGTGGTGGGGGTGGTAAAGATGATGATGATGAATATGACGGTAGTAGTGGTGATGATAGTTAAGATGATGCACCCGTCTGGCCTACTTAACACTGATGCTCCTATGAATCACTCAGCTTAATAAAATCGCCAGAAATTAACTGGAATAAACTACACGAGTTGTGCTGACCATAAGAAAGTTACCCTTGGCTGCGTATTGCATTACGGAAATGCCTGTCGGTAGACTGCGTCCTCGATTCCGTAAGAGCCGCATGAAATTTCCAAAAAAAAAAAATGTGCTGTTTTTTAATATAGCGCATGAGTGCATGAACGCGCTCTCTGCGTGCGACTCAGAATTATTAAATGTGTAGCGGCGCTGGCTGGCCAGCCTTTGTATTCACTATTCACTCAGTATTCAGTTACCTACTGGCAGCCTTGGGGTGAGTATGTTGCTCGCAATTCGCCATAAATCCCCCCAACCCCCACCACTTAGTTGGGCGGGATTCACACCCGGACGCTCACCCATCTCATTCCTGTATTTATTCTCTCTCTCTCTCTCTCTGAGGGATAGGTGGGAGGGAATGGAGAGAGAAAGGAGGAACCGATTTTATGCCTTATCTCCCTCGTTTGTTTATCGAAGGGACGCAGCGTATGTCATGCCTGTAATTAATCTCTCTCTCTCTCTCTCTCTCTCTCTCTCTCTCTCTCTCTCTCTTCGCACTCGGTGCTTTCATTTGTACTTCATATTTTCATCATCATCATCATCATCACCTTACATTTCATATTTACCTTCGCTTTCAGTTCACTTTGACATTCACATTCACTTTCATATTCACTTCCATGCTCACTTTCACTTTTCCATTCACCTTCACCGTACACTCACTTTTCCTTTTGCCTTCATTTTCAATTTCAATATCACCTTCAACTTCACTTGCATCGTTACTTTCTCGCTTTCTCGTTTACTATTACGTTCACTCACCTGCACTTTCACCTTCCCTTTTATACTTTCATATTCCCCTTCACTTTCACTCACCTTCATTTTCACCTTCACTTTCAGTTTCACTTTCACTTTCAAATTCACCATCACTTTCACTTTCACCACCTTCATTTTCCCTTTCATTTTCACCTTCACCTTCAATTTCACTCATTCACTTTCACCTTCACCTTCAATTTCACTTTCACTTTCATTTTCACCTATACTTTTACTTTCACCTTCATTTTCACAATCACCTTTACGTTCACTTTCACATTCACTTTAAATTTCACTTACCTTCACTTTCCTTTTCACTTTCATTCCGACTTCCACCTTCACTTTCACTCTTAGCTTTACTTTCACCTTTAGTTCACCCTCACGTTTACCTTCCTATTCACTTTTATTTTCGCAGTCATTATCACTTTCCTCTTTTCCTCTTATCTCACTCACCTTCATCATCACATCGACACATTCTCTCTCTCTCTCTCTCTCTCTCTCTCTCTCTCTCTCTCTCTCTCTCTCTCTCACACACACACACACACACACACACACATGAAACACGCTCATATATATACAAACTTACACTCTCCCTCATTCATAAATGCGGACACATTTGTACATACACGTACACATGTAGGCTACATATACTGTACCCTCGATGAGGGCTGGTCTACACTGGTTTGGTTGCCTCTCTCTCTCTCTCTCTCTCTCTCTCTCTCTCTGGAAAATAATACGAAACAATATGCACCAAATCGTACCAAAATCAAAGAGAGGGGCTGAAAAAGGTATTTTGTATTATACTGTGAATTATTGTGATAAAATACAAGTGATTTGGTGATTTTTTCTGCGATAATTGAAGTCATATGCTAAGTGCATTAGCAAGCCAGCATTTTTGCGCGTGCAAACTGTGCAGCTATGCTTTAAAATGACTCATAATTGACATCAATAAGTTTTAAAAAGATAAGTGATAATAAAAGTCTTTCATGAAGTTTTATAAAGTTTGTAATGATTTTCCTCACATCGCTACTGTTTCACTAGTGTCTAGCGTAAACACAGTGGAATATTGCAATAAAATCATACAAGACTGGCTCGAAGTGTTTTTATTTTTTATATTATCGCAATTACTGTGATGAGATGGCGTGGCGGTAATACTATTTTGTATATATATATATATATATATATATATATATATATATATATATATATATATTGTGGACCGGCTATTTACAGCGTCAGACGGGCAAAACACATCTTCTTTTCTCTCAGATTATTCGCCAGCCTGGGAGTACCTGCGGACATGCAGTTTGTTGCAAATGATAGTAGATAGATTGAAGTTTGACAAAAATTTTAGTTCTTACAATTAAGGATAAGTTGGTTAAAACACGAGTTGAAAACACAGCACTTTTTTCCTATTTCTCCACATTGAGCACATAGACTTTCGTCACTGCCAAGAGGGTTTAAAGTCAAGAGATGATAAAAAAGCAAAGCTATGAGAGATAAATATTGGCATTTCTGATAAAGTAGGATATTGTAACATATTCTGTTGATTTTATTACCATATGAGACAATATATAACACAATACTTAAAACTCTAAGCATTTATAATACTGAACATTTGCAACACTACAGTATTTACACTAAAATGCTTACAACACTCCCAGTACTAACAACACTTACAGTACTTATAACATTTACAGCACTTACAATACTTACAACACGTATAGTTCTTACAGTACATCATTTACAACACTTTCAGTACTTACAACACTTACAGTTCTTAGACTATAACATTTACAACACGTATGGTACTTACATTACAACTTTTTAAAACTTACAATGCTCAAGCAAATTGCAACGAAAAGTATCGTAGAAGAGACAAATGTTAGTGAATATAATAACGAAGGGCATGACAATGCACTCTGAAGATAGGCGTTATCAGCTTATGGTGTTATTATTGTTTGCTATCTTAGAGTGCATTAGGCTGGGTTATTTCTCTTGTGGGGGAGCTTATACATACATGCGTACATATGGGCGTACATATATACATACATTAAGGGATAGAGAAGACGTAGGGACAGACTAATGGATGTACAAAGACAGTCGCACATTACATACATAAATACAGCTACAGGGGTAGATGCGGACATACAGACGGCAGACAGGGTGAATACACAACTGTAGTAAAGCATACGCAGATTTTTTTTCCTTCTCTTCCAGTTTACGGATTTAGAATTTGTTTTTCTTGGGTACAGTGACTTGTTTATTTACTATTTGTTTATTTTTTTACTGATCTCGGATTAATGTGTTTAACTTAAACCATTCTCAGAGTAGAGATTAATGTTGTGGGAATATGTTGATGGTGATGATGAGGATGGTGATGGTGGTGATGGTGGTGGTGGTGGTGATATGACGATGATGATGATGGTAGTGATGATGAAGATCGTAATAATGACGATGGTGATGATTATGAGTGATAATGGTTGCTTATGATGATAGTGGTAGTGGTGGTGATGGCGAAGATGATGATGATGATGATGATGGTGATGATGATGGTAGTGGTGAAGATGATGGTGATGGTGATGACAGTGATGATGATTTCTCTCATCGGGCCCAAATCGACTCATGTGTTAAATATAAACCTAAGTGCATCAATAGTGGCAGTAAGGGTAATGGACAGAGCTAGTCATCTAGGGGGTAAAATTTACCTCAGTTGAAAAAAATCGTCTGGAATTAACTTGAACTGAAGAGCTGAAAAATAGTAATCTGATTCTCTCTCTCTCTCTCTCTCTCTCTCTCTCTCTCTCTCTCTCTCTCTCTCTCCTAAACTTCTGTAATTTGAGGGAAGGTGTTTCGATTAATATTAAAGGCTTGTAAATTGTTCCCTCTCTCTCTCTCTCTCTCTCTCTCTCTCTCTTTATTGCACATTGTTATGATTCTCTCGTTTTACTCTCTCACTTTCTCACCTCACATTGTGTTTTTATGGCCGTTCCTTCCTTTTATTATCTTTTTATTTTTCCTCATCTCTTGGACACGCCTCTTCCTCTCATCTTCCTTTTCTTTATATTCTTCCTCTTCCTCTTTCTTCCCGTGTTTATTCCTCTTCCTCTTTCTTCCCTTTGCCTATTCTTCTTCCTCATCCTTTTCGTCTTCTTCTTCCTTTCCTTCTTATATTTTCCTTCATTCTTTTCTTCTTTCACTTCCTCTTCTTTCTTTTCTTCTTCTTTTCCTCTGCTTTCTTTTCTTCTTCCTCCTCCTTCCCAACTTTCTTGTCTTCTTCCTCATCCTTCCCTGTCACTCCCCCACAGTTTTTATACTTTTTTCTTTTCCCTCTCTCTCTTCATCTTCCTGGTCGACTTTCTATCCTCTCTCTCTCTCTCTCTCTCTCTCTCTCTCTCTCTCACACGTTTGCCTCCTCCTCTTCCTTCTCTTCTTCCCTTTTACCTCTTCTTCCTCCCTCTCCCCTTTCCACTTCCATTCCTCTCCCTCTCACCTTTCCTCTCTCCCCTCTCCCCTCTTGCTTCCTCGTCTTCAGTCTTTACCTCTTCCTTCTTCCTCTCGCTCTTCTTCTCACAGTTCATCAATACACACCCACAAACATTATTACTACCACAACTACCACTACTACTGCTTCAACTACCACAACCATTAATATGATATGTTGGTAGTAACTTACATAATATTCAGCCAAACTTTGTGGTACTCATGGTAGTCGTGGTTGTTGTGATGGTGGTAGTTGTGTTGATGACGGTGGATGGTTGTGGTTGTTGTAGTGTTGGTTATTTGTGTTGGTGGGTAGTTGGCTGTGGTTTTATTTGCGGTGGTGATTGTGGTAGTGGTGGTTATGATAACTGATTTTGGTGTAATTGAGTTTTTGGAGATATTTTGCATTGTAATGATATTATTATTATTGTTATTATTATTATTATTATTATTATTATTATTATTATTGTCAACCAGGAAACCATTTACTACGGTGGGTGGTAACAATACAACCAAATTTTGACGCCTGGTGATTTAGTGGGTAATTACGGCGCTTCAGTCGGATTGAGCCGGTGAAGGTTTATATTCAAGGGGGGGTTGGGGTTTATTGCTCACGTAATGCCACTCAGGGATGAGTGAGGCTGGTCCCTCTCATCTTAAATGTCAGGACCAACTTGCCTAGCCCCGGACTCCTACGTTCCTCATGGGACAACGTAAGATTGGATGATGAATAAAAAAAAAATATTATTCCTCCTATTGCTGCAACTACTACTACTACTACTACTACTACTACTGTATAATAATAATAATAATAATAATAATAATAATAATGATAAATTATTATTATTATTATTTACCTCCCCCAGGAGGTATATGTTTTACCCGGCGTTTGTTTGTTTGCTTGTCTGTCTGTCTGTCTGTCTGTCTGTCTGTCTGTTAGTAGGATTACTCAAAACGTCATGAACGGATTTTGATGAAATTTTATGGATGAGTGGGCCATGAGCCAATGAATAAATGATTAAATTTTGGGCCGGATCGGGATCGGGATCCTGAGTATAACGCATAATATCTCCAAAAGCTCTCAGTGAATTTCGATGCAATTTTTTTTAGGAAAGGTGCGTCATGGACCAAGAAAAAATTGATTAAATTTGGGGACTGATCCGGATGCGGATCAGGATCCTATGTCCACGGATCCGGATGCGGCTCCTTTTTAATGGCAATAGCATTGGCGGAGGTATGCGCTCTTTGACCGTTTTATTATTATTATTATTATTATTATTATTATTCTATCTATCTATCTATCTATTGCCAGACGCCTCAATCCCGTTTGGGGTGGCCACAAACAAATCGCCTCCAAGTCGCCCTGTCCCCCGCCATTTCACTGCCCTGCTCCCAACTCACACACCCCTCTCTCATATACCTCTCCACCCCATCCCTCCATCTCATCCTCGGCCTCCCCCTCCCTCTTCCCCCCTCCACCTCACTCACATACACTCTCTTCGTCAGTCTTTCACCCTCCATCCTCTCCACATGGCCAAACCACCTCAGTGTGTTCCTCATAACGCTTCCTATCACATCCACATCCACACCACAACGCTCCTTTATATCCTCATTCGTCAGCCTGTCTCTCCATGTGACTCCACAGGCTCCTCTTAAATAACTCATTTCCACTGCTCTCACTCTTGACTTGTGTCCTTCCAACAACGTCCAAGCTTCACTTCCGTACGTTAGAGTTGGTATCACAATACTGTCATGTAATAACTTTTTCACTTCCATGCTCACTTCCCTGTTTCTTATCACTGTTTTCAAAGAACCAGCAACCTTTCTTCCCTGCTGTACCCTTTCAAGCCCTTCACCCTCCAAACCTCCATCCTTACTCATCACACTACCCAAGTCTTAAACGTACTCACATTTTCCAATTCCTCACCATCCAACCTCGCTGTACATTCACTAACTTCACCTCTCTCACAGACCATCACTTTACTCTTCCCTACATTCACCTTTAGATTCTGTTTCTTACACACTCTCCCAAACTCATCCACCAAGCCTTGCAGCTCCCCTTCGTCTTCACTCAACAACACAGTATCATCTGCAAACAACAGTACAGGGAGTTTCCAAACACTATCCTCTCTCACCAGGGCCACTCCAACATCCACTACCCTACCTTGTACCTCTTTTATTACCCCATCCATGTACAGATTGAACAACCATGGAGACATGACACATCCCTGTTTCAACCCAACTTTCAAAGAGAAAAATTCACTTAGTTCACCATCCACACGCACTGCAGCCTTCGCACCATCGTACATACTCTTCACAGCATTCAACAACTTCCCATCTACTCCATATATTCTTAACACTTTCCACAATCCTTGTCTATCCACCCTGTCATATGCTTTCTCCAAATCCATGAAAGCCGCATACAACTTCTTTCCCTTCTCTAGAAACTTTTCCACTAAAGATCGAAGAATGAATATCTGATCTACACAACCTCTTCCCCTCCTAAAGCCTCCCTGTTCTTCTCCAACTAATTTCTCTGTTCTTTCTCTAACTCTGTCAATAAGTATCCTACCATACACTTTTCCTACTATACTAAGAAGACAAATGCCCCTATGATTACCACACACTTCTTTTTCCCCTTTTCCTTTGTACAAGGGAATAATTATTATTAATATTACTAATTATTATTTTCATCATCACCATCATCACCCCCCCCCCCACCACCACCACCATCATCATCATTATCGTCATATACACCATATATATAATACTTTATACATGTGGTAGGTGGGGTCGCTCATCATCCATTCACTCGATGTATTGCTGCTTTGAGTGTTTACCCTTTCATCTCTTCCATCCTTCCTCTTCTGTCTTTCCTTCACTTTTTACTTTTTCTTCTGCCTATGGGTGACTTTACACTGCCTCTTCTGTCTTTCTTTCCTTCATTCTTTCCTCTTCCTTCTTCCTATGGGTAATTCTACAGTGAGTGACAAGCCAAATGGTTTCCTGTACACCAGGAAATCATTTACCATGCTGGGTGGTAACCATATAACCAAATTATGGCGCCTAGTGGTTTAGTGGGTAATTAAGGCGCTTCAATCGGATTGAGCCTGTGTAGGTTTGTATCTAAAGGGTGGTTGGGGTTTATTGCTCACGTAATGCCACTCAGGGAAGAGTGAGGTTGGTCACTCTCATCTTAAATGTCAGGACCAACTGGCCTAGCCCTAGTTTCTTACGCTCCTCACGGGGCGACATAGGACTGGGTGATGGATGGACGGATTCTGTATATATATATATATCTGCAGCGTTATTCCTTTGCAGTACACAGCACTGTTAGAACATGCTTTGAGTATGAGTTGTTATCCAGTGGTAATGGTTGGCCTGCAAAAGTTGCCTTGCAGTATTACCACAGCATTGCACACTTAACTACCACAACTACCACTATTACTGCAGTGTTGACTCTCTTGATAATGATTTAAACACTGCTACCACTCTGACTACCACCACTGCCACAACCACAACTACCGTTATTATTGCAGTGTTGGTTGACACTGTCTTGTTCAAGATGGTTTAAATACTGCTACCACTTTGACCACCACCTCTTCCACCACCACCACTACCAAAAATACCACTCTATTTGCTGTGCTGTTTGACTCTCCCTTGAAGATGATTTAACTGCTGGTACTTCTAGAACTACCACCTCTGCTACCGCTTTCACCACCACGACTACCACATCACTACCACACCACTATCACCACCACGACCACCACCACTACAACTACTACGTCTACCATTATTATGGTATTGACTGTTGCCTATCTGATTGTCACGAGTTCGCGCGAGCGTATTTATAAAATCGTGACATTGTAATTTAGTGAGAAAACCACGAATTCTAGTGGAATTCCCACTGGGCATCACTCAGTTCAACCGTCCTCGTATTCACTCCGATCGGGATGGTTTTCAGAACATATGTCACTGTTTCACAAGTGATCATTCTTATCCACGACATTAGTGCTTTCAATGAGTGATTTATTGTGAGCCTATGTTGCTCACTTTCTTTCCGCTGACCGTTGAAGTTAGGCCACGCCCTACTTCTGGCGAACACGGCCATCTCTCGCCCCCTTTCATAGTTTGAAGTCAGTCAGCTTTCAGTCGCCTCAAGGGTAGGACCGCTTGTGCCCAGCTTAGAGCAGCGCCTCTGTTGTACAGCGAGTTCCTGATTCTCCACCTAGACGGTGAATTGGCGGAGTGGGCTTAGCGAATAGCAGTGTTTTGATGTCCATCACAGGTGCCCAGACTACTCGTTCGGCTCCCCTCCACTGGCCAGTATTTCTGTTCGTTTTTTTCTAGGCTTAAGTGTGTTTAGCTTTTGAATGAGCGAGTGAGTATTCTCCTTGTTATTTTGAACTCATTGTTGAGATTCATATAACGTATATTTATTTCATTGTAATAAAAAAATTTACAGTTCTTTTCTTTGAGCCTAATGTAATTAAACTCGTGTTTTATTTCTCCACATTAAGCTTATTTTAGTTGCCGCTCCTAGTTTGCACAAACTCCTTACAATATTCATAACTGGTAATTAGGCCAGTTCTTTTGTATCAAATTTAAATCCGTTGTCCCAGCCAGGAGTTAGGCATTAGCAGAGACCTGTTTATTATTATTAGCATTAGTTATTGATTGTCAGGGGTGGAGTCACTTTCTCAAGAGGCCAACAGTACTATCAAACAGCACACGTGAGTAATTAGTCTCTGCTGTGTACTGCTGGGAAAGTTTATAAATTCTCGTCTTTAGAGAATCGGCGAAGTAAGCCGACAGAAAGTAAAACTTACTGCTAGATTTTCACAAGTTAATTCTTTGTCTCTGTTTTCAAGTAACATCCAGCATTTTTAATTCACAAATTCACATCCCCCCGTGACAGATACTGATACAACCACATCTACCACAACTACCAGTACCATTATTACTACCCTCACTACCACTACTACTACTACACAGCTACCATCATTATGACCACCATTATCACCACCACATGCACCATCAACACCAGTATCACCATCACTACCACAACTACCAACATAGAGCTCTCTCTCTTTCTCTCTCTCTCTCTCTCTCCACAACTCGACGCAGAGATAGTGGCAAAATTTTCACTGTAGCTTTAGTGTCATTAATTACACAATACACTATGAGAGAGAGAGAGAGAGAGAGAGAGAGAGAGAGAGAGAGAGGAGGGAAGGACTGGAAGGGAGAGTAATAATAGTAACTCCGTACCTTATAAATCTTTACGCTTTACCTACCTTCCATGAGAGAGAGAGAGAGAGAGAGAGAGAGAGAGAGAGAGAGAGAGAGGAGGGAAGGACTGGAAGGGAGAGTAATAATAGTAATGCCGTACCTTATAAATACCAGGTCTCTTGATATAATCTACTTAGATTTCCAGAAAGCCTTTGACAAAGTGTCGCATAATAAATTAATGACAAAGGTAAGATCACCTGGAAGTGACGGAAATATTCATAGGTTGATAGGTTGCTGGTTGAGTGAGAGAAAGCAACGAGTCGTTATAAATGGAGTGGAGTCTGACTGGGCTCCAGTGACCAGTGGTGTTGCTCAGGGATAGGTGTTGGAACCAGTCTTAGTTATTATGTATATTAAAGATATCGGTGTTGGCCTAAACAACTTCATTTCTGAATTTGCAGACGATTCAAAAATCGGCAACACTATATTAACAGAAAAAAACAGATTTAACTTTCAAAATGACCTTAACAAAATTGTCAGCTGGTCAGGAAAATGGTAAATGTCCTTCACGAAGTAAATGTCAGGTACTACAATGTGGGAAGAAAAACAAGAGGTATGATTACGAAATGAAGGACCAAATCATTAGCAAGTCCTCACTAGTTGAGGATATAGGCATACTAACTTCAGACGACCTAAACTGTTCTAATTAATGTATCTCTGCCGCCAATAAAACCAACAGGGCCCTTGACTTCATGAAAAGTCATTTTACATATAAAAACAGAGATATTGTGATCCCTCTATACAAAAGCGGAGTTAGGCCAAACTTAGAGTTTGTTGTATAGTTTTGGGCACCTCAACTATACTCGGTCCAAGCTGGTTTGAAGGTAAGTGCTCCGCCTCTGGGATTTGACGTCAAAATCGCTTCACCTACAGTCCACTATGATTGGCTGGTGGGGTGACAGGCACGTACACACACACACACACACACACACACACACACACTTCAGACTGAATCAGATCGTGTCTTGCCCTGACTCAATGCTCTTACCCTCTTATTTATACTCTACAATATCCACGATAAAATAAATCTCTGTCTGTCTGTCTGTCTCTCTCTCTCTCTCTCTCTCTCTCTCTCGCGCGCGCGCGCGCGCGCGGAAACATAAGAGGGGTATTGATAAAGGATTTGATGTAGAGATAAGTTTCATAATACATAAGGAAGAAGGAAGTTAAAATGAAAGCCAGCCAAGAGTGTGTGTGACCTGAGGAGGGAGGCTAATTCTCAAGGGACAATATTCAGTATCCTGGTGTGTGTGTGTGTGTGTGTGCGCCCCTCTCTATCATACTCCAGTAGTCGTACACTTTGTTCCACGTCAATAAAGTCATTACCGGTATATGCCTGTCACCCCACCAGCCAATCATAGTGGACTGTAGGTGGAGCGATTTTGACGTCAAATCCCAGAGGCGGAGCACTTACCTTCAAACCAGCTTGGACTGAGTATAGTCAAAGATATAGAAATACTCGAAGTGGTTCAGCACAGGGCTACCAAGTTAATCCCATCCCTTAGGAATAAACCATATCTCGAGAGGCTCAGGGAATTAAACTTATTCTCTCTTAGAAAATGGAGACTCAGGGGACAACCAACTGAATGTTTTAAGATTCTGGAAGGTTTCAGTAGTAATGATTCAAGCAAGCTATTCACAGTCATTGTCTAGACTGTAACTTGAGGAAATGTTATGAAGTTGCAATCAAGGAGGGCTAATCTTGATACAATCCAAAACTTCTTCACTTAATCCGTTGTAAGTGAATGGAATAAACTCCCTGGGAATGTGGCTGAGAGTGGTACCATAAATATCTTTAAAAAGAGACTGGGCATGTATCTCGACGCAATTGGTATCAGTTAGGAAGGAGTAATTATTGTATATTCGCGTCTGCATTCATCTACTGTATTTATTAAACACAATACACCTAATCTTGTATTAAGATAGACAATATTTTAGGGCAAACATAATAGACAAAACAATGTTATTGTTTTATTAAAAAAAAAAATCTGTAAAAATAAATTGCATGCACAGGATTAGTATGTGGATGTATGCCTAGATTCTCCATTTCCATATTTTTCAACGTTCTGCCGATCCTATAAAATTCCTTCAGATATTCAGTCCCGAAACGTATTACTTCGTCTCTTCTTTCCTGTACGGCAAATGCCGGAGGGTCTGAAAGGTGGGGGAGAGTGCTTTCTTGTGTGCCATCCTTTTCTCCTGCTCCTATAACTAGTATTAAGGCCGGACCGCCTCGTAGGTACCTTAAGGTGTGTGTGGTCTGTTATCTATGTAACTCTCCACAAAAATGACCTGCCACTTCCATCAAAGCCTGCCCGTCAGTTGTGTGTGTGTGTGTGTTTGTGTGTGTGTGTGTGTGTGTGTGTGTGTGTGTGTGTGTGTGTGTGTGTGAGAGAGAGAGAGAGAGAGAGAGAGAGAGAGAGAGAGATGAGAAAGTAGATGGCAGGCCGGATGTAGTCATTCTTTTTTTGAAGATCAACAGAGGAAGGAAAAACAAATTGAAGAAAATAATAATTGCATTTACATTTAACTCTTTACCAAGGAGACACATTCCGTTGTGGTAAATAAGTCTAATCGTCTTTCATGCAACTAGCTAAGGTGTAGGATTTGCCCAGTTCCCTTGGGTGAACACGAATATAGGGCAGACGAGGAGTGTTTCGTGAGATCTTTGGAAGGTTGTGTACTGTCACCTCAACGATCCAGACTTTTACGTGATCAAAAGGGGTAGAAATCAAGTCACTAGTGATAACCACTGTGTGCGGAACGGTCGGGAACTCGGATTGACGGAGACTCTCTCCCACTAGCGGCCTCTTCGGTTGCGTTTATTACTATTCAAGTGGCCAAGTTAAGAGTGATAGCATGCCAAAATGACGGGGTCAGTCTCCATGTCGGCCAGCCCAAGCCCAACCTTCGCAAATGCTTCTAAGGTTACACATTAACAAACTACTAGGTAAGCTCTATACCACCAGTTATCGATGGTTATACAAACAGTAAAGTTCGAGTGGGAGGAAATGTGTATTAACAAGACCAAAAAATAAATAAATAAATAAAAGGTAGAAATCTTCCCATCCACTAGCCTTGTAGATTAATGCTGAATCAGTTGGAACGTTATTAAGAAAAATTATATATATGGTCCTAATATCAAATTCCAAACTTAGCTCCTTAATCCCAGGCTCAGTCCAATGTGGCTCTCCATTACCGTCCCTCAGAGCTCATAGTTCACTGGTCCAATCTTCTCATATTCTTGACCTTGACTTCCACACTGGGACCTTGACCTTGGTTCACTCGCTGAGACTGACCACACTTCGATCCGCTAGAAATTAATATGTACATTGAATAACTATTCTCCCTAATGCATGTAATCCCTTTACTTGATCTAGAAAGTCTCACAACAAAGAATCATAAGTTATAACACTCGGCATCTCAATTAATAACAGAATAACACATGGCACTACAGACACATAGGTCTGCTCAAATTAATACTTATTGTAGGGATAACATGGAAGAAAAAGTACTATCACAAATAAGCATGAATAACTCTAACTCTAACCATGGAAAACATCATTGAGTTGATATCATTGTGCCTCACAAAGTAACTACGTGAACATTAACTCACAACTAACACAGCCCTAATAAGTACTGCATTGCAAAGTCATCCCAACACTTATTAACAAACAATTCACAGTCCCAAGGCACCTGATATTTGGCCCACAAAAATCACACAATTGCCTGAGAGTCAGACAGAACTGGAACAAGAGAGCTAGCATTCTCTTATTCCAGTTACTAAATAATAATACTATAAAGTACAGTACACAAATATATGGGAAATACCTCACTATCCAGCTCACAGAATACAAGGGAGGTGAATGGGAACTCAAGACTCGTTCTTCCAATGGCGTCACCTCGCGTGATCAAACACTTCCTGAGGAACGACAATACTTGATACTAACACGAGTCTATTTCCCTATTTTCCGCACTATTATCATTCGTGGGGTATCACTTATTTGCGCTTCAACATGTCAAATATCAATACTATCAATTACTTACAGAATTCCTTGGAGGGAGGGGGGGGATGACTACAGCACCTACTACCCGCCTCGTTTCACCGTCGGTGGGCGCAGTGTTGCCAGATGGTCCCCATAAAATTTCTGTTGATTTCTTACCAAAATTCCTGGATTTTACAGAAAATTTCTGAAGATTCAATTTTTTCCCTTAAAAACATATATAGCAATGAAATATGGGTTACAACAAATCATGTAAAATATATAAATATCTTTAAACCAATCGTGCCAGAATAATCGGAAACAGCTGATAAGATCAGATATAAACAATTTTTGTATATCTTGGCACAATTATACTATCTGCACAAATAATGACAGGTACCTTCATTCATTGAAGATAACATTAAATATCTCGCATAGATCCTAATCTGTGGAGGCAAAGATTAAAGAAATAGGCCTAAACTGTGCGAGGGAGCAGAAAGACCGACTCAGGACTCGGCTCAAAGCACATTGTGTTTTCTTATCTTGAAGCATTATTCTCTCTGCACTTTATAATGACAAGTAGCCTGAATATATGCATTGAGTCTGTAGTTATTTACGTATTTAGCATAACTCTAACCTTGACAGGGTCAAATGCAGGCCTCTGAGTCAGAGCATGGGTGTCGTCTGTGTACTGGCAGTGGTCACACATTCAGCTGACTGCTGCTGCCTGACGGGGATCTTTACGTGTCCTTACCTAGTCTTTTGGCAGTTTCAACGGAGCAACTGTCGTTGGGGTTCGGTACGTTCCATTTTTGTGGAATTTATTCATTATACAAAAGTTGATGAAAGTGGATTTTTAGTGAAGGAGTGCAGATTGTTTAAATTCTCGGTAATAATTTCCAAAAATCTGAAAGAGTATCTGACATCTGTTAAAATTCTGAAGATTTTATAATAATTCCTTAAATTCTCACAATAGGTCAATTTTTCAGTAGAACTCAAGAAATTTCTGAAGATCTGGCAACACTGGGTGGGCGAGTGACTCAGTGAGACATGCCAGCGGCCAACACACAGTGTGCCACACTTTTAAATGGGAATTATCGTGCCAGGTCTTAAAAATTATTGTTTTTTCGCTGGAATTATCATACACTACTTAATTAGTTTTTTACAGTGTTTAATAATTTGATGTATTTTAAACCTGTCGCCGATACCTTGGTGTATTTACTGAAAAGTTACCCATCACAATTGTCTTTATCAGAACCGTAATTTTGTAAGGTACTGACGTATGTTCAGGTGTATTTTTATCACATTTTGTATCAAAATTAGGCATATCATGAAAATCTCATATCAATTATACTATTATAATATAATCATTCTTTTATTACAATATATATATATATATATATATATATATATATATATATATATATATTAAGGAAAAGAAATAGTCTGTGCCACACCAGAAAATCAATCTTTTTATACTCCGTTTGCTATATCTGGTCAGGGGCGTTCCTAGAGTATTTGGCAACCAGGGCAGACCTATCCACTAGCACCCGGCAGCTCCCAGAGATGAATAATATACAAACGAGAATTCGCCGTAATAGTTTTACGGTAGTTTCAGAATTCAGGATTAATGAAAATTAAGCAGCGTAGAATCATTTACTTTCGATCTAATTTCTGACAGAAATACTGAAAACCTTGAAACGGTGAAATGAAAAAGTTACCACTCAGTTAAACGGCAACCCCTATGGCTGCCAGCCGGGACGGGCCGCCCCCCCTGCCCTTCATTAGTATGCCACTGTATCTCGTTGTTGGGGAGTTTAGTGTTTGCGGTAGTATGGCGGACCAATTAACCAAGATCAAGGAAGCTTGACTTTGTTGGAACAAACTGGTGTTTACTTTGACATCACCACTGACACTTGCATCTTTCTTAGAAGCCATAGCCAGGGTTAAGTACAGTCATAAGAAAAATTATCGTTATCCTTCAGAGCTATGCACTATGACACAAGGACGAAGTGTTGTGGAATGACGGGACAGGAAAGTTTGTACCTTAAACCCGTCAATGACGGATATGTGAGACACAGATAACTGAATTTGTGTTAAAGGTAATAAAAGCTAATAAGATCGATTGGCCTCTGTGCATAGAGACAATACACTTTATTATCCGGCACCGAATTGATTAAATAAAAATATAACCGAATGGTCTGAAGTCGGCAACACACATGCAGACGTTCAATGAGTATGTGCACCCATGCCAGACGTATGATAGTACTTCAGCCGATACAAGTCAAGTTAGTAAATTTCAATGTAATAATGTTATGTATTGCTTTCTACTTATAATAAATGTTGAGCAGAAGGATAATAATTATATATGTTCAGTCTCACTGCTTTAATGTTTTGTATACCCACCCCCTGCTTCCAAAACAGCCTCTAGACGTCTGAAGCATCCATCTGAAGCATTTGACCACCCATCTAAAGCAAACAAATGAACTCGTGCACCCTTGCTAGACTATCATAAAAAATAAAAAAGTCGATGCCTATAGATAATTTATTTGTTGTATTCTATAGATAATAGTGTTGAATAGTAGGAAAATAATAAACCCGCCGAGTTTCATTATTAATCTCCGGCGGGGCCCTCAGGGTAAAACAAACACGTCGTATCTACTTCCCCGCCATATGGCTCATTCTTGCTCATTATTCCAACTCTTGTAATGGGACTGTGTTATGGGAATACTAGATAGGGGAGGGGCGAACAGCAAGGACCCGCCCACATAGCCCTGCTAACGTTCGTTTAGCATCGAGCATTACTGGGGATAACGATACTTTTTCTTATGACTTTACAATTATGTGCAATAAGGTAAGAGGAAGACAAAATACTGGGATCACACCAAAACATACAGTGTAAGTAATCCAAGTCATCACGCCATCACTCCGCATTACCTGTGGCCGTCCGGTAAACTATTCTCAATTTCACCGAGTCGGGCACCATCAGCGATGTGCTCAACGCCTGTACTGTTGATGTAAATCCTCTGCACTAGGTAAGCCTCATTATATTACTTTGAGATCCTATATAAAGGCAATACAAAAAGGTATGTCAGTGCTGAGGGGCTTTATCAGTGTTACAGATGATGAGGACATCACTGATGGTGCCAGACTCGATGAAATGAAGTATAGCAGCAGAATGTAGTCCACGGAACTTAAATAGATAATTCATAGCAATGTGCATACTTTTGCAGATAATAACTCGGTAAGACCATAAAAAAAAAAAAGTTTTGAGTGATCACCATTACATTAGCCCTTAAGATCCTCATCTGTCAAACTGTGGAACAACTGTGCATGATTAGCTATTTGTTCAGGCATGTCTTTAGAGAGTAAATCTGACACACGACCCTCGTGAATTTATTAGGCAATCTGATGAAAGAAGACCTCCATTTACAGTTTTGGTTTTTAGCTTATTTCTTTGCTTGGTTTCGAGAAGATTAACTTTGCTGAATACTCTTTCACATTCAGCATTAGAATGTGTGGTCTCAAAATTTACTGCCATGCTAGCCATACTGCCATACGGTTTGTACAATAATTTTGGGTAACCAAAATTATCGTACAAACCGTACGATAATCGAAAACGATACGTACATCTTTCCAGGGGGCAGTATTATCGTAAACTTACGATAATTATCGTACATGTGGCACACTGCCACACTGCGTGATGGATAGTGAAGGGGGGGGAATGACGGTTTACGCAATTTAAAATTTTCATTATTATAGACTCGTGATAGACTCAGTGATGCCTCTCCCCTTACAACTGATTATTCGAAAAAAATGACATTTTTTCTCTACAACAATCTCTATACACTTGCATCGAAAAAACATTGGCGCATGCGTACATGATGCTAGATTACATGACCATAGGCACGTTCCTTCTCACTCGAGTTTTTATATTATGAAGAGACTTAATACTAGTAAATTACAGTAGGAAAAAAAAATGACTTAGCAACTCGATAACTTATTTTACGTTCTGATCACGTTCGCATGGAAACAGCTATACCTCGGCCACACTCTCCCACTTAACCGAACTTTTTGGTCGTATAAAATGAACTAGATACAACTCATTATCACTTCCGGGCACTACAGTTGGAAATACTGGTAATTAATATCCAGTCAACGCTTTCTTGTACAGGCAAGTCCTCATATACCGCTGCATTGCACACCTACCTGGCTCCCTAACACTTTTTACCAAGGGATTTATTTTATTACCCGTTGTTGTCCTCTTCCGTGTTATTTAATCCTTCCAGTATCACCACACCCTGCATAAACTACGTACAAAAAAGACTAGCAATATCCAAAAATAAATACCTCAGACGAGAGTACGAGCCCTTGTGTGGTGCGGGGACGGCTCAGTCTGCAGGTTTGGTCGTGGGTTTGGCAATGGGAATCTGAAATGAATAATTGGTGCAGGATATATTTAATAACGGTAATGAGCCGTTCCTGCAACAAACAAGAAGTCGCCCCAGAGGAAAATAAAAGTTATATATAGACCAGCCCATTTGTTCATGTTTTTACGGCCAGTCGATTTTATTCAGCTTAAAAAATGGCCCCGATACCGAGGCACTTATAGTGACTGTTTCGCTGTGGACTAGATTTTAGTCCCTTTGCAGCTTATACAGTATCACGTAGCTGGGCGGCAGATAAAAAGACGGCATCACGCCTCTACAGCCTTCACATGACACTTGGTGACTAGCACCGTATATTGGTGGTGTTAATCTTATTGCTGCAACTCAGCATTCAAGACGGAGAGATGACAGTTTTGGACCAAGTTAGAGCCGAAGGAGTATGGAGAAGGCTAGATTACTTTTTAAGTGTCAGACTCTAAACATAGATTTAACAACCCCGTTCCCTGAGGCCCAGGAGTCCTCCTAAGTACCGCACACCATCACATGTCACCACTTGGGCGTAAAACCCACTATCCATGTCGAATACATGCCAGGGCTGTCTCAAACTGAATGCATCAGAGGGGGTGTTGTTACATGTCGATGGGTCTTATGGTACATCAGTAACGTCTGTTTAACGATTGTCAACTCCATAGACAATGCTCGGCCCCAGCAGGGATTCGAACACGCATCCGTTGGGACAGCAGACCACCTCTCTACTGACTCTGTCACCTTCTCCCGAACAAGCATCCATTGGGACAGCAGACCACCTCTCTACTGACTCTGTCACCTTCTCCTTACCAGTTAGTAAAGTCCCTCCTTAGCTGAATTAAATCGTCTGGAAATAGGAAAATGGAATACAAAGGTCATCATCTTCCCAACTCAACCATCCGTAGAAATGTAAAGAATCAAATGTCTTGAAAGGATGATGGGGAGGAAGGGAGGAACCAAAATGGAGAAAGTTGTCCCATGTAAGTATCTGTAAGACTTGTAATCTGCTAAAGGGATCCGACACAGAACTTCTTTTGTTTGAGATAAGATGGTGGAGAAGTGAATAGGTGTTTGTAATACTTAATAACCTTCCATCCATCCTTCCTTTTGCTTCAAAACAAACCAAACACAATTGAACTTGATAATCCTGTATGACCCAACTAAATCTATCCCAACCCAACCCATTCCAACCTAGCTTAACCCAACCCAACTAAACCCAGACTAAACTAACTCAACCTAACCCAGCCCAAACTAGCCAGCCAAACTCAACCCAACCCAACCCAACCCAACCCAACTCGACCCAACCCAATCCAACCCAACCAGGAAACCAAGAACTAAAGCACGCATATAGATACTTCAGTGAAGAAGTTAAAGTTTTTCTTCGTTTAGGATAAAGTATGATGTAGAGAGAGAAAAAAGTTTAGCATGTCGCCTTCCTAACTACTTCTTAGCTTCTGCGTATAATTAGTCAGATCCTCTCTCTCTCTCTCTCTCTCTCTCTCTCTCTCTCTCTCTCTCTCTCTCAGGATTCCTCGTTTTTCTTTTTTTCTTTCTTTTTTTTTTCTCTCTCTCACTCTTTCAACTCAACTGCCAATGTTTGTTCATGGATTTAGTTCTCTCTCTCACTTAATTATTCAATCAACGGTGCAGTGCTTTTTTTGAATATTTTTTAGCAGCTTTTTTGAGGCATATTTTTTGCTGTTGTATATATCGCTGTTGATTTTTTGGGTTTGCTTTACTCTCTCTCTCTCTCTCTCTCTCTCTCTCTCTCCCCAAATCTATTTATCTCTGTCAGTATATTTCTATACATGTATATGTCTGTCCATCTGTCTGTGTTGGTCTGCCTCTTGTCAATCTACCTACCTGTTTGTAAATATCTGTCTGTCGATCTGTACATTTGTCTCTCCCAGTGTTAGTTCGTTTTCAGATGACAAACACAGCTGAATACAGTATAAGAAGAAAGAATAAAATAAATAGATAAACTCGGGAAAAGAAAAGAATCAGAAGGTTTTGGAAGGTTTAGGGAGTGGGCGCCATCTTCTTTGCCTTCCTTTTTTTAATTTCATGTGTAGTGTCATTTTTGTCTTATCTCATTATTATCAAAACTGTAAACACTAATAGGCTACATCCGATTGGTGCGTCTTAACTTACTAGACCGCCTGGCGTTCATTTTTGATATGGTTACCACCCAACGTTGTGAATGGTTTGCTGGCCTAGCCGAAACAATATGACTTGTTACTCTGTGTAGACTCAAGGTAATAGTACATGGTGTTGTCCCCTTGTAACACCGTTTATTTCATATAAATGAGTCTGTCTGCCTGTTTTCTCTCTCTCTCTCTCTCTCTCTTTCTGTATGAATGTATGTATGTCTATGTGTGTGTATGTATTGTTACATAGCCTATGATTTCATCATCCTTTGTGTAATTTTAACGCACAGTATGCTGCATGTTTGATCACGAGCGTGTTCTGCCTCAGTTCCCCCCTTCTACCGTTATGGTAGAGTAAGTCGTCATTTCTGGAGTTCAGACCAGGATTGTCAACTCTTTGTCCCCATGGCTTCATTTGCGCGTCCTTCTTACAAGTTGTATCAAGCTCTGCCGGCCCCTATATAATGAGCTCAGTCTCTGCATCATTGCCACTTAGATCTGCTCCTCATTTTGTTCACATCTCTGTCCTCCCCTGTACAGTTATTATTATTGTGAGTGCTCAAGAAATCTCCAAACATCTAGCAGCTGTGTGTAATTTGAGTATAACTGTTGTATTTTTTCTTGTACTGTATCGCATAAGTTTAATTTGTAGGCCTAGTGAAGTTTTTGTAATTCATGTAGGGATCTTTATGTCCATCAGTTTTAATATTATTTTGTATCTGTAATAATTTATCTTGCATTCACTGAGTATTATCTGGTATCTCATTTTATCAGGGCTGACTTAGATAAATTTACTCATGCTAATTTTGTGTTAATAGAGGCTATTGCAGTTAACCATATATTCAACCTGTTTTTGCCATTACATTATCCTTATGAGTCCTGAATGTTTTGTTGTTAGTTTGAGCATTAAACTTTAACTTGTAATTTTACCTAACTCTTTTGTTTTGAACCTGGAACTTTACGGGACAGTAGTGATTATTAGTATTCTCACTTGAAGTGTGCATTATCTTTCTCTGTTCCGTAACATAAATTTGGCGACCTCTCATCAGGATATTCAGGATATTATCATAAGGATATTGCTTGATATTTTGTGACTGTTACTTATTCATGATGTCTACTATTACTACGCTTGATGAAGCCAAAGATTTTTTGTCAAATGTGCAAACAGTGTGTGATGTAGAAAACAGAACAAAGAATGAACTTAAGCTTGTTGCTCAACAATTGGGAATTGCTGTTCGCTCTCATCATTCTAAAGATCAAATTGTTGACATGATTAATGAAAGTTTGTTTAATGTAACTCCTCCAAATGAGCAAACGCAGATTGAATTAGCTAAGTTACAGCTAGCCCTGCAGGAGGCTCGTGTGAAGGAAGCTGAATTTCAAGCACAGGCTAAGGAGGCTGAATTTCAGGCAAAAGCTAAGGAGGCTGAGGCACAAGTTGAAATTGCTAAGATTCAGGCAGACCATGAGTATCGCATGAAACAAGGTGGAACTGGATCATCTTGCTCTGATGATTTTGATGTGGCTAAAAATATTAAACTTGTCCCTCCTTTTAATGAATCTGATTTAACAAAGTATTTTCAGTTGTTTGAGAGGGTAGCTACAGGTTTTAATTGGCCCAAAAAGTATTGGCCAGTACTCCTTCAAACTGTTCTCACCGGTAAAGCTCAAGTAACTTATGCATCTTTCCCTCAGGATCAATCTGATAATTATGATGTAGTTAAGAGCTTGATTCTTAAGGCCTATGAGCTTGTTCCTGAAGCCTATAGAGTAAAATTTAGGACAACTTACAAGCAAGATAAGCAATCCCATGTTGAGTATGCAAAAATCAAAGAAGATTTGTTAGAGCAGTGGTTAAATTCTAAGAATGTGGATTCTGATTTTGACAAATTTAAGCAGATGATTTTGCTGGAGGACTTCAAAAGGTGTATTAGTAAAGATGTAAGCCTATATCTTGATGAGAAAAGAATAGATAATTAGTCTGATGCTGCAGTTTTAGCTGATGAGTATGTTCTCACTCACAAGAGATATTCTAGAGAAAAAGGGAAAGCTGAGAGAAGTACGTTGCCTCTACTCAGAGTACAGGTAACAGGAAAGAAAATAAAGATGATGTTTCTCAGGCAGTAAATACCAGCTTCACCTCTAGATTTCAGAAAAGTAAATGTACTTATTGTAGTAAGCTTGGTCATACTACGGAGAGATGTTTCAGGAGACAGCGTCATGTGAACAAAAAGGAGTCTTTAAATATTCAGTCAATTGGTCTAGTGTCCACTCTTGAGAGTTCCCAGAATTCTTTAACTGAGTTAACTGAACCTGCTTTGAGGGGTAACTTAAATTCTCATGATGGAGCTCCTCTTTTGAGCAGTAACGTGGGTGACACTCTCAAGAGTTCATGTGCTAATTTCCTGTCTGATGGTTTTGTCAGAAAAGAGTTGGGCATCACCCAGATCACGTCTTCAGCTTACCATCCCCAGACCCAAGGAGCGTTGGAGAGATATCATCAAACACTCAAATCGATGCTCAAGAAATACTGTTTGGAACATCAGAAAGACTGAGATAAAAGTCTTCCATTCGTTGTGTTTGCTGGACAGTAATGACAGGAAATCAGTTAAAATATATCGTGATACAGGTGCTTGCCAATCCCTTATGCTGACCAGTGTTCTAGGCTCTAATTTTAATTCCTCTGATGAAACTGTAATCTTACAAGGTGTAGGGAATAATTACTTCTCTGTCCCTCTGTGCAGAGTGAATTTAGAGTCTGGTTTTGTTAATGGTTCTGTTATGGTTGGGTTGGTTGAGACACTCCCAATGTCAGGTGTAACTTTCTTACTTGGAAATGATATTGGTGGAAGTCAAGTGTGTCCAGCTCCTCAGTTGTCTAGTGAGCCAGTGGCTGCGGCCCAGGATTTTGATGTCCCTGATGTGTTCCCTGCATGTGCTGTCACTAGGGCTAAGTCTAAAGTTACTGGTGATTTAGAGGATAATGATGATGATGATGTTATCCTAGCTGACACTTTTCTTGCTAATTTGGACCACTCACCAGATGAGGCAGTACCCCGTAGTGTTGATAATTTGTCTCGTCAAGAGTTGGTTGAGTTGCAGGTTGCTGACCCTGAGTTGAAAGGTCTAGCTAACTCTGCTTACAGTGAAGAAGAGTCAGCCGATGCTTCTACTTGTTATTATGTAAAGTCAGGAGTACCTATGAGGAAGTGGAGACCCCCAACAGCATCAGCCGACTGTGAATGGGAGGTTGTACATCAAGTTGTCATCCCTCGTGTTTGTAGGCAGGATATCATTAGAGTGGCTCATGATTCCAGTTTGGCAGGACACCTTGGAGTGAGGAAGACTGTGGCACGCATTTTGAAACACTTCTACTGGCCAGGTATCTTCAGGGATGTTTCCTGGTATTGTAAGTCTTGTCACACCTGTCAAGTTGTGGGGAAGTGTAATCAGACCGAAAAGGTTGCACCTCTAGTTCCCATTCCTCCTTTTGAGGCGCCTTTCACCCGTGTGTTGGTGGATATTGTGGGCCCTCTTCCTAAGACTTCTTCAGGATTTTCTTATGTGTTGACCATGATTGATATGGCTACTCGTTATCCTGAAGCCATTCCACTTAGAAACATCTCAGCAAAGAACGTGGTTAAGGAAATGCTAGGGTTCTTCACAAAGTTTGGTCTGCCCAAGGAGGTACAGTCAGACCGGGGAAGTAATTTCATGTCAAACGTTTTCAAGCAGTCTCTGAAAGAGTTGGGCATCACCCAGATCACGTCTTCAGCTTACCATCCCCAGACCCAAGGAGCGTTGGAGAGATATCATCAAACACTCAAATCGATGCTCAAGAAATACTGTTTGGAACATCAGAAAGACTGAGATAAAAGTCTTCCATTCGTTGTGTTTGCTGCAAGAGAATCTCCAAATGAATCACTGGGCTTCTCACCTTTTGAACTACTGTTTGGCCATGAAGTAAGAGGACCCCTTAAGTTACTCATGGAATGCTGGCTGTCGGAGGAAGATGACGTCAACCTGCTGGAGTATGTGGTGAAGTTCAAAGAACGGCTGTCCACTGCTTTACAGCTGGCGAGAGAGAATTTAGGAGCTGCTTAGGAGAAGATGAAGACTTGGTATGATAAGAAGTCCAGGTTACGCCACTTTCAGCCAGGAGATCAGGTTTTGATTCTGCTACCAGTTCATGGGCAACCTCTTCGAGCCAAGTTTAGTGGCCCTTATTTCGTGGAGAAGAAACTCAGTGATGTCAACTATGTCATCGCCACACCAGATCGTAGAAAGAACAAGCAACTATGTCACGTCAACATGCTAAAGTTGTATCACAGGCGGGACGAAAATAACCCAGTCTGCACTGTAGCTGTTCCACCCGAGTCTGCAAGTGAAGCTCTCCCATGCAGTATGAACCTGAGTGATAGTTTGGGGAAGAATCCTGATATCATGAATGATCTCCAGACTAAGCTTTCTCATCTACCTCCCGAGGAAAGGCAGGAGTTTTCGGCATTACTGCAGGAGTACCCGCAAGTGTTCCGTGCCACTTCAGGAAGAACTACTGTGTTGATGCATGATGTCAAGGTTGGAGACGCAAAGCCAATTAAACTGCCTCCTTACCGTGTGAACCCAGTGAAAGTTCCTCTCATCCAGAAGGAGCTTGGCTACCTGTTGGACCACAAGATGATTGAGCCCTGTCAGAGCGAGTGGAGTTCTCCTGTCACTCTAGTCCCTAAGCCAGGTGGGTCACAGAGGCTTTGCATCGACTACAGACGTGTTAATCAGATAACTAAAACAGACACTTACCCTCTCCCTCGTGTGGAAGATTGCATAGACAAGATTGGAAAGGCTAGGTACATAAGTAAGTTTGATTTGTTAAAGGGATACTGGCTGTCACGGGGTTTTTATAATATCACGGTAATTTTGATATAAATGCTTAAATATTATTTAAATTGATAATAATATTCAATAATATTGAAGAGCAGAGACAATGATTGTCTTGCTACATCAAGCAACGATTACTTTACGCTGGCTTAGCACGATTCTCTGAGAACGAGAATTTATAAACTTCCTCAACAGTACACAGCAGAGACTAATTACTCACAATTGCTGAATTACTGTACTGTTAGCCTCTGGAGAAAGTTACATCACCCCTGACAATAAATAACTAATACTAATAATAATAACATCAGGTTCTTGCTGATGCATTAACTCCTGGCACAACGGATTTTAAGTTAATACAACAAGACTGGTCTAAGTACCAGTTATGAATAGTAAATGTTTATGCAAGCTAGGAGCTATATGGAAAATAAGCTTAATTTGGATTAAATGAAACAAGAGTTTACTTACATTAAGCTCAAGAAAGGAACTGTTAAATTTATTAATCACAAAAAATAAATTTAACGTTACAATTCAAATCAATTAAATGAGACGCACTCGCTCACTCACACACAAGCTAAATACTTATGCCTAGGAAAAAACACCTTAACTAAACTCTTAAAACTAGGAAATACACAAAAGAAATACCAGTCGATGAATGCTATGTATCACCACTAAGGTGGGAGTACTGGGATTACTGAACTAGTGGAGCTTGGGGTGCTAGCTGACCTCTCCACTTCTGAGCACAGAACCTTTCTCCGTCACAGCAAACACAAGACTGAATTCAAATAATGTATAGGCAGGACGCACAAGCTACCAGAAGAAGGCGTGGCTAACGGTTTAGGCGAGCAGAGGCGAACGATAAAGAAACAATTGTATCGCTCAGTAGCGCACTTAGTGACGTGCATTAAATCGGTCACTTTTAAACAGTGACGAATGTTTTGAAAAGTATACCCCGAAATGGAGGGAGAAACGGTTAGCTGAGCGATACACAGTGAGTTTTCCACTAATAGTTCGTGGCTTCTCATAAAACGGAAATGTCGCGAATTGATTCGTGACATTACGCCCCTACAAAATTAAATTTTTTCCTAATGGGAAAAAATTTGTGGATATATATATATATGTATACATCCTAAGTCATTCGCACAAGATTCACACTGTGGTGTGTGTGCTATACTGCTACAGGAGAAAGTCGCAGTCGCCAGTGAGCGAAAAAACCTCGTATTTACGTTAATAGAAGCAAGCTTGAGGGAAAAACTCCGTGACGACGGTGAAAATCCTGTACTGAGGTCAAACTGAGCGAAAATTCGCTATATTTACACTGACAACTAATTGTTGTGTAGTGTGGTGTATGTAATACACGGTGTAGGTGTGACAGTTGTAGTGTAACTGTACCTACGTGTAAAATGACACAGTAAATAATAATATGGCGATGACGAAGGCAGAGGAGAAAAGGTGGCAGCGTGCGGCAGACGATCGGCTGGCCCGCACAGCAAAACTGCTACACCCATTGCTGAACCTGCAAAACCAATTGAGGTGGAGCATCAAAAGTGTCAATGAGACAAAATTCTTATTACATTACAATTACTCTCTCTGCCTAGCAATCAGTACATGCTACGAAAAGTACACTCCAGCTGAAAAATACAAGTGACAGCCTAAGCTTCGTACATTCGAGGTCGCCATTAATTATAGCACACGATTATGTCAGCAAGTTGAGAATCCCTGCGCAAACTCGGGTCTTCCATAGCCTCGAACTGCACACGGGTCCTCAACCTGTGCCTTAACCTACAGTACTTATATTAATATCGGGAAGCTGAGAATCCTAGTGCAAACTTGGGTCTTCCATAGCCTCAAGTCACCTCTGCGGAATTCTCTCTCGAACTTCCCCTTAACCTACAATACAATACTTATATTAGTACCGGGAAGCTGAGAATCCTTGTGCAAACTTGGGTCTTCCATAGCCTCAAGTCGCCTCCTCAACTTCCCCCTTAACCTACGGTACATATATTAGTACCGGGAAGCTGAGAATCCTTGTGCAAACTCGGGTCTTCCATAGCCTCGAGTCGCCTCTCAACTCTCAACTTCCCCTTAACCTACGGTACATATACTAGTACCGGGAAGCTGAGAATCCTTGTGCAAACTTGGGTCTTCCATAGCCTCAAGTCGCCTCTCAACTTCCCCTTAACTTACGGTACATAATATGTATGTACAGGCCCTGGACATAATGTGTCCTGTGGGGCCAATGGGCGAGACGTCAGGTCTGCACCCACTTCACCACTACCCTGTCTCTCAACTGACTCAGAGATTACAGGTGTAGTTACAAATGGCACAGGAAGGGCACGTCCCTGATTAGTGGTGATACTTTGGCACACACTGCAAGAACGGACAAAACTATCTATGTCCCATCCCATCCCTGGCCAGAAAAAGTCAGCTCGGATACGGCCCTGGGTCTTCCTTTTGCCCATGTGACCTCCTGAGACTGAACAATGACCCCATTGTAACACTGCTAGGCGGTACTTGGCGGGAACGACAAACTGCAGTCGAACCTCGCCCTCGGGTGATCGTGGACTCACAGTAGAGCCGTCCTTGTTTACGAAGGAACTTGGCTCGACCTCCCCGTGAATACTTTATCACTCGACCCTTTTGTTTGTTCCGCACGGTAGCAAGTGTCGGGTCAGAATGTTGTTCTTGCACAACAAGTTGACTATACATCAGATCTTGCGGCGATTCAATGATAACTGGGGTGACACAGTCTGGAGCCTCAGCCATGGCTCGTGTTACCACAGCAGCCGAAGTCTGAGTAGCGCCATCATCGGAGCAACTATCCTTGGCTCCTTTAATATTGCCCACTATAAAGTCAAATAGAGGCTCTGGCATGACAACTGCAAGTGTCGTACCAGTATAAAATGGAGATGCCACCTGGATACATGCCTCAGGGAACAATCTCACTGATCCATCAATAAGCTTTGCATGGATCTGTCGACCTGTATACTGCTCAGGCCGAACTAAACTCTGCTTAACAGAGCAACCTGAGGAACCATTGTCTCTCAGGACCTTCACAGGAATGTCTCCCACAAACCCTTGCTGAACAAGGAAGGTACTGTCACCTGTGGGAGGGCCTATGGAGGAAGCAGCTAGCCACTCATGAGGCTGCTGAAATGATGTGGCAAACATTGTGCCTTGAGGGTTATATTGGGAAGATGGAACATTGGCCATCTGTGGAGGGGGGTTCACCGTCACTGTGGGACTAGTGAACTGTGGGGAAGTACCCACACTGGTAGGGACGTGACCACCAGGCTGCTGCTGAGGAATGAAGGCTGCATTCACTTCCTGCCTCTTTTGAGTTGGTGGTGAAAAACTTTGTCCCGTCGGTCGGTTGCGTGGCTGATACTGCTGCTGGTTAGGGTACTTGTTGTACCTCTTCCACTCGGGTTTCTGAGTGTTTTGCCCCTGGTCCTTCCACTGCGGTTTTGGACCTTGACCATTACTCTGAGAACGGCCTTGGTGCTGGGATTCAGTCTTGGACGGCTTCCCAGACTTGGTAGTATCTTTTCTGCTCCAGGTGTTTTGCTTACGAGTTTGATACCCGTATGCAGTAAAGAATGCGTCAGCCTTTTCTGCCATTTGGCTGGCATCTTTCACCTGGCAGATCTTAAGCTGTGCTATGAGCTCAGCAGGCCACGACCTCTCTAGCTGTGTACGCAGCATAAGGTCAATTATCCCCTCACGCGTTGAAGGAGTTTCATCTTTCTCCATCCACTCATTTAAGTAAGCTGTGAGACGATCAAGGAACTGAACAGCTGTCTCCTTGTCTTGGAGACGAGCTCGCATGAACTGAACTTTGGCGTCGTCTACTGTGAGACCATACGCCTTAATGAGTGCAGCTTTCATCATCTCATATGTGAGATTGTCTCCACGAATTCTGTGGAGAATATCGAGGGCAGGGCCCTCAAATAGGCTAAGAAACTGAAGCCGCTTAGCTGCCTCATCCAGTTGATACATGTCTGCCATGTCCTCAAAACGAGCTATGTACGGCTCAATTCGCTCGCCTTCCTTGTATGAAGGAAGCTTGATGCGTGGGGTCGCCAGGACATGTGCAGGGAGAACGCTCATGGAGCTTGGACCAACTGCACCAGACGTGTCTGAAGCCAAGGAATCTCGCTTGAGCTTCAGCACTTCAAGTTCATGTTCTCGTTCTTTGTCTCGTTGTTCACGCTCGTATTCGCGCTGTTCTCGCTCGTGTTCGCGTTGTTCTCGCTCTTTTTCTAACTCGAGCTCGCGTTGTTTCTGCTCGTGTTCGCGCTGTTCTCGCTCTTTTTCTAACTCGAGCTCGCGTTGTTTCTGCTCGTATTCGCGCTGTTCTCGCTCATACTCGCGCTGAATCTTACGCTCTTCACGAGCATCATTCTCGCGCTGCTGCTCCTGATTATGCCGTGAGAGTATATACTCTTTAATTTCGGTTGGGTCCGAAAGACCCATATCTTTGGCTTCCTGTAAAAATATGGTGGTAGCCATAGCGCTAATTTATTAAGCAAACCGAAACTGAGTACTGACTGCTTAGCGACGAATACTAATAAACACAAGTAAAGAATACAGACACAAGCTAGTGGTGACCAGTCTTATCTAGTTAACTGGAAAAGAATAAATAAAAAATGTAAATGACTGGGAAGACTCACTAATAAACACAATGGGTACGCCGACTTCCCAGGAGCGAATAAAATCGTCTGGCGTTACCAAGAATAAACTAGAGTTAAGTACTCTATTGATTAATAAAGCAAAAACTCACTTGCTAAATTAACGGTAACCACCAGTAAACTTGTGCCTATAAACTTTAATAATAAATACCTAAATATGAATGAGTGAGCACTATCTCGTGTATAGCTTTAGAGCTAGGAGTTAATATCCTGGAATGAGGTCGCCAATTGTCACGGGGTTTTTATAATATCACGGTAATTTTGATATAAATGCTTAAATATTATTTAAATTGATAATAATATTCAATAATATTGAAGAGCAGAGACAATGATTGTCTTGCTACATCAAGCAACGATTACTTTACGCTGGCTTAGCACGATTCTCTGAGAACGAGAATTTATAAACTTCCTCAACAGTACACAGCAGAGACTAATTACTCACAATTGCTGAATTACTGTACTGTTAGCCTCTGGAGAAAGTTACATCACCCCTGACAATAAATAACTAATACTAATAATAATAACATCAGGTTCTTGCTGATGCATTAACTCCTGGCACAACGGATTTTAAGTTAATACAACAAGACTGGTCCAAGTACCAGTTATGAATAGTAAATGTTTATGCAAGCTAGGAGCTATATGGAAAATAAGCTTAATTTGGATTAAATGAAACAAGAGTTTACTTACATTAAGCTCAAGAAAGGAACTGTTAAATTTATTAATCACAAAAAATAAATTTAACGTTACAATTCAAATCAATTAAATGAGACGCACTCGCTCACTCACACAGAAGCTAAATACTTACGCCTAGGAAAAAACACCTTAACTAAACTCTTAAAACTAGGAAATACACAAAAGAAATACCAGTCGATGAATGCTATGTATCACCACTAAGGTGGGAGTACTGGGATTACTGAACTAGTGGAGCTTGGGGTGCTAGCTGACCTCTCCACTTCTGAGCACAGAACCTTTCTCCGTCACAGCAAACACAAGACTGAATTCAAATAATGTATAGGCAGGACGCACAAGCTACCAGAAGAAGGCGTGGCTAACGGTTTAGGCGAGCAGAGGCGAACGATAAAGAAACAATTGTATCGCTCAGTAGCGCACTTAGTGACGTGCATTAAATCGGTCACTTTTAAACAGTGACGAATGTTTTGAAAAGTATACCCCGAAATGGAGGGAGAAACGGTTAGCTGAGCGATACACAGTGAGTTTTCCACTAATAGTTCGTGGCTTCTCATAAAACGGAAATGTCGCGAATTGATTCGTGACATTACGCCCCTACAAAATTAAATTTTTTCCTAATGGGAAAAAATTTGTGGATATATATATATATGTATACATCCTAAGTCATTCGCACAAGATTCACACTGTGGTGTGTGTGCTATACTGCTACAGGAGAAAGTCGCAGTCGCCAGTGAGCGAAAAACCTCGTAGTTACGTTAATAGAAGCAAGCTTGAGGGAAAAACTCCGTGACGACGGTGAAAATCCTGTACTGAGGTCAAACTGAGCGAAAATTCGCTATATTTACACTGACAACTAATTGTTGTGTAGTGTGGTGTATGTAATACACGGTGTAGGTGTGACAGTTGTAGTGTAACTGTACCTACGTGTAAAATGACACAGTAAATAATAATATGGCGATGACGAAGGCAGAGGAGAAAAGGTGGCAGCGTGCGGCAGACGATCGGCTGGCCCGCACAGCAAAACTGCTACACCCATTGCTGAACCTGCAAAACCAATTGAGGTGGAGCATCAAAAGTGTCAATGAGACAAAATTCTTATTACATTACAATTACTCTCTCTGCCTAGCAATCAGTACATGCTACGAAAAGTACACTCCAGCTGAAAAATACAAGTGACAGCCTAAGCTTCGTACATTCGAGGTCGCCATTAATTATAGCACACGATTATGTCAGCAAGTTGAGAATCCCTGCGCAAACTCGGGTCTTCCATAGCCTCGAACTGCACACGGGTCCTCAACCTGTGCCTTAACCTACAGTACTTATATTAATATCGGGAAGCTGAGAATCCTAGTGCAAACTTGGGTCTTCCATAGCCTCAAGTCACCTCTGCGGAATTCTCTCTCGAACTTCCCCCTTAACCTACAATACAATACTTATATTAGTACCGGGAAGCTGAGAATCCTTGTGCAAACTTGGGTCTTCCATAGCCTCAAGTCGCCTCTCAACTTCCCCCTTAACCTACGGTACATATATTAGTACCGGGAAGCTGAGAATCCTTGTGCAAACTCGGGTCTTCCATAGCCTCGAGTCGCCTCTCAACTTCCCCCTTAACCTACGGTACATATACTAGTACCGGGAAGCTGAGAATCCTTGTGCAAACTTGGGTCTTCCATAGCCTCAAGTCGCCTCTCAACTTCCCCCTTAACTTACGGTACATAATATGTATGTACAGGCCCTGGACATAATGTGTCCTGTGGGGCCAATGGGCGAGACGTCAGGTCTGCACCCACTTCACCACTACCCTGTCTCTCAACTGACTCAGAGATTACAGGTGTAGTTACAAATGGCACAGGAAGGGCACGTCCCTGATTAGTGGTGATACTTTGGCACACACTGCAAGAACGGACAAAACTATCTATGTCCCATCCCATCCCTGGCCAGAAAAAGTCAGCTCGGATACGGCCCTGGGTCTTCCTTTTGCCCATGTGACCTCCTGAGACTGAACAATGACCCCATTGTAACACTGCTAGGCGGTACTTGGCGGGAACGACAAACTGCAGTCGAACCTCGCCCTCGGGTGTTCGTGACTCACAGTAGAGCCGTCCTTGTTTACGAAGGAACTTGGCTCGACCTCCCCGTGAATACTTTATCACTCGACCCTTTTGTTTGTTCCGCACGGTAGCAAGTGTCGGGTCAGAATGTTGTTCTTGCACAACAAGTTGACTATACATCAGATCTTGCGGCGATTCAATGATAACTGGGGTGACACAGTCTGGAGCCTCAGCCATGGCTCGTGTTACCACAGCAGCCGAAGTCTGAGTAGCGCCATCATCGGAGCAACTATCCTTGGCTCCTTTAATATTGCCCACTATAAAGTCAAATAGAGGCTCTGGCATGACAACTGCAAGTGTCGTACCAGTATAAAATGGAGATGCCACCTGGATACATGCCTCAGGGAACAATCTCACTGATCCATCAATAAGCTTTGCATGGATCTGTCGACCTGTATACTGCTCAGGCCGAACTAAACTCTGCTTAACAGAGCAACCTGAGGAACCATTGTCTCTCAGGACCTTCACAGGAATGTCTCCCACAAACCCTTGCTGAACAAGGAAGGTACTGTCACCTGTGGGAGGGCCTATGGAGGAAGCAGCTAGCCACTCATGAGGCTGCTGAAATGATGTGGCAAACATTGTGCCTTGAGGGTTATATTGGGAAGATGGAACATTGGCCATCTGTGGAGGGGGGTTCACTGTCACTGTGGGACTAGTGAACTGTGGGGAAGTACCCACACTGGTAGGGACGTGACCACCAGGCTGCTGCTGAGGAATGAAGGCTGCATTCGCTTCCTGCCTCTTTTGAGTTGGTGGTGAAAAACTTTGTCCCGTCGGTCGGTTGCGTGGCTGATACTGCTGCTGGTTAGGGTACTTGTTGTACCTCTTCCACTCGGGTTTCTGAGTGTTTTGCCCCTGGTCCTTCCACTGCGGTTTTGGACCTTGACCATTACTCTGAGAACGGCCTTGGTGCTGGGATTCAGTCTTGGACGGCTTCCCAGACTTGGTAGTATCTTTTCTGCTCCAGGTGTTTTGCTTACGAGTTTGATACCCGTATGCAGTAAAGAATGCGTCAGCCTTTTCTGCCATTTGGCTGGCATCTTTCACCTGGCAGATCTTAAGCTGTGCTATGAGCTCAGCAGGCCACGACCTCTCTAGCTGTGTACGCAGCATAAGGTCAATTATCCCCTCACGCGTTGAAGGAGTTTCATCTTTCTCCATCCACTCATTTAAGTAAGCTGTGAGACGATCAAGGAACTGAACAGCTGTCTCCTTGTCTTGGAGACGAGCTCGCATGAACTGAACTTTGGCGTCGTCTACTGTGAGACCATACGCCTTAATGAGTGCAGCTTTCATCATCTCATATGTGAGATTGTCTCCACGAATTCTGTGGAGAATATCGAGGGCAGGGCCCTCAAATAGGCTAAGAAACTGAAGCCGCTTAGCTGCCTCATCCAGTTGATGCATGTCTGCCATGTCCTCAAAACGAGCTATGTACGGCTCAATTCGCTCGCCTTCCTTGTATGAAGGAAGCTTGATGCGTGGGGTCGCCAGGACCTGTGCAGGGAGAACGCTCATGGAGCTTGGACCAACTGCACCAGACGTGTCTGAAGCCAAGGAATCTCGCTTGAGCTTCAGCACTTCAAGTTCATGTTCTCGTTCTTTGTCTCGTTGTTCACGCTCGTATTCGCGCTGTTCTCGCTCGTGTTCGCGTTGTTCTCGCTCTTTTTCTAACTCGAGCTCGCGTTGTTTCTGCTCGTATTCGCGCTGTTCTCGCTCATACTCGCGCTGAATCTTACGCTCTTCACGAGCATCATTCTCGCGCTGCTGCTCCTGATTATGCCGTGAGAGTATATACTCTTTAATTTCGGTTGGGTCCGAAAGACCCATATCTTTGGCTTCCTGTAAAAATATGGTGGTAGCCATAGCGCTAATTTATTAAGCAAACCGAAACTGAGTACTGACTGCTTAGCGACGAATACTAATAAACACAAGTAAAGAATACAGACACAAGCTAGTGGTGACCAGTCTTATCTAGTTAACTGGCAAAGAATAAATAAAAAATGTAAATGACTGGGAAGACTCACTAATAAACACAATGGGTACGCCGACTTCCCAGGAGCGAATAAAATCGTCTGGCGTTACCAAGAATAAACTAGAGTTAAGTACTCTATTGATTAATAAAGCAAAAACTCACTTGCTAAATTAACGGTAACCACCAGTAAACTTGTGCCTATAAACTTTAATAATAAATACCTAAATATGAATGAGTGAGCACTATCTCGTGTATAGCTTTAGAGCTAGGAGTTAATATCCTGGAATGAGGTCGCCAATTGTCACGGGGTTTTTATAATATCACGGTAATTTTGATATAAATGCTTAAATATTATTTAAATTGATAATAATATTCAATAATATTGAAGAGCAGAGACAATGATTGTCTTGCTACATCAAGCAACGATTACTTTACGCTGGCTTAGCACGATTCTCTGAGAACGAGAATTTATAAACTTCCTCAACAGTACACAGCAGAGACTAATTACTCACAATTGCTGAATTACTGTACTGTTAGCCTCTGGAGAAAGTTACATCACCCCTGACAATAAATAACTAATACTAATAATAATAACATCAGGTTCTTGCTGATGCATTAACTCCTGGCACAACGGATTTTAAGTTAATACAACAAGACTGGTCCAAGTACCAGTTATGAATAGTAAATGTTTATGCAAGCTAGGAGCTATATGGAAAATAAGCTTAATTTGGATTAAATGAAACAAGAGTTTACTTACATTAAGCTCAAGAAAGGAACTGTTAAATTTATTAATCACAAAAAATAAATTTAACGTTACAATTCAAATCAATTAAATGAGACGCACTCGCTCACTCACACAGAAGCTAAATACTTACGCCTAGGAAAAAACACCTTAACTAAACTCTTAAAACTAGGAAATACACAAAAGAAATACCAGTCGATGAATGCTATGTATCACCACTAAGGTGGGAGTGTCATAAAGACTTTGTAGTTAATTGTAGAGAAGTATATGTTAGACTTGTGGTCGAGCGGCTTTTATATCTTGTAGTAGTTTCCCCACCTGATGTCATGTAGTGACGGGAGAGGTAAAGAATAGTATGGGACTATCTTTATTTGTCTTGGAAATATTAAACAGGTATAATAGTATAAGTCCTGGGTAGCTACCTCCCTGTCTCGCTATCTCTCTCTCTCTCTGTTCTCAAGCTAATCTCCGTCTCGACCTCTCTATAGGGTCGCTTGTCTCCTTCCAAACTCTCTTTCCTCACATCTCGTGTAGTAGGGTGTGTGTGTCACGTATCTTCCTCGTGGCAACAGAACTTTCTCACGAGAGGACTGCTGACAGCTAACTGAATCATCTTACTGGCCGCTGTCGTCAGCTTTCCCCCGTGTAAGCGTTTAGCGCTGCTCGCTTCTCGCAAACACAACCCCTTCTCATCGTTTGACTTCCTGCTTCTATCTGTCTCTCTATCTATCTATTTATCTATCTATTTATTATGTAGTCCTATATTTGCTCGGCCGCGCGAAAATGACGTACCATCGACATTTAATAGTTATAATATATTAATACATACTACATACACATTATAATGAACTTATAAGCTAATTAAGTGAAATACATAATATTGTAAAGTAACATAATTGTATGAATATTGTATACATATATTATGCATAGTAAATAGTGATTATTCAGTAATATTACATTTTAAATAAGTTGAATACATATTGGAATAAATGCATTAAAGTAAATTATTTAACTGTAATACAGTATGTACTTGGGTTATTATAGTGAAATGCATACATGCAAGAATAAAAATAGTTTAAAATTAAGAATATTGTAAGAGTTACTAATATTTCATTTAAAGATAATGGTACTGGTCTGCCATATATGGGTCATTCTTCTTTGTGTTATTATTATTATTATTATTATTATTATTTTTTTTTTTTTTATATATATAATTAATACTATATACAAAATATATACACTTCATTCAGGGTGGTTAACTGTGATGTTAACTCTCACCACACTAAACAATGACTCCAAATTAGCAATTCTTGCATGCATTCTGTGCATGGCCAACAGCAATACTGCAACAACAATGCAGATAATTATGAAGACAGAAGGTGCTTGGCTATACACATAATATGGGTTGAACATACTCAAACTCAAATCTTCCCAGGGCTTCATTGTTTCATTGATCAG
Organism: Coenobita brevimanus; assembly: GCF_032717465.1. Lineage (NCBI taxonomy): Eukaryota > Metazoa > Arthropoda > Malacostraca > Decapoda > Coenobitidae > Coenobita > Coenobita brevimanus. The sequence goes on from NC_137065.1 coordinate 15,608,039, forward strand.
CTGCATAGTTTCAAACTTAGGTGAAGTCAGCTTAATACTTGTGCTCATGTTTAAGTCCATATCAGGCAGTGGGTGGAAATGTTTGTGTGTATGATTGAGGATGGCGTAGTGATTGATGGTGGAAAAAGTAGACATGGATGGTGTAAATACCGCACAGTAGTCTGGTGCTATGTATAATCCTGAGGCTGATGTATGAGATGGTGGTATATCTGGACAGACTATGTAAACTGATGTGTTATGAGGGAAATAAAAAAACTGCGAGTGTCCAATGCGTTGATGGTGTACAAGTTTATCTGGAGCAAAAGTGAAGTTGCAATGATGATGAATATTGTTATTGCTGATGATAGCCATTTCACAAGGGACCGTATCAGTAGGCTGAAACGTGAAAATGTACGCAGGACAAAGATGAACAGCATGTAAGGATGTGCGGCACTTTCGCTCAATCGTTGACTCACTTGCGAAAGTGACAGTGTCTCGTCTCTTGGAGACCATGATGAGTTCGGTGTCTGTGTTGATGTTGATGATGACTAAAGTGTTGTTGTTTCTATAGGGGAAGGGGTGTATTTGGTATACTGTGAACAGGTCTTCCGTGACGAATGGTACATGAACTATCACTGATGTTGGTGTTAGTGTTGCTTCCAAGTACGGGTAATATTGCATAAATTCCCTACTGCGGAACAATGGCTTCAATTTATGTTTATGTATGCCTTGACTAACTATCTGACGTAGCTCATGAACTGGGAGTAAGTCATTTGTGATCTTGCCATCACCAGCATTCGAAATTCCTTGCATAAGTGCCCTGAAATGATCTCTAGTGTTCTCTAATTGTAGTAGAATCGTGTCAATATGTTCTGTGATGATGGAGAAGTGCTGGAAAAGGGTAACGTTACCCTCCAAGTTATTTATTTTATCTATACTCTCGAGAGCTACGTTTTCTGCTTGTTTCAGATTTTTCACAATTGTTTTCATTGCTGAGTTCTGTCCTGTGATGAATTTATCATGGTATGTTAGTACCTGAGCTATCTTATTAAATTTTTTGTTTATTTCTTTAAGGTCATCCTCTGTAGCCAATCCAAAGATTTTCCCAAGAATTGCGCCGCCCAGATCGAACAAACCGCGCTTTTGGCGAGTACGTGTGATGTTGTTCCTGTCGCTCAGCACCTCTGTTCCAGAAGATGGGAGATCTTGGATCATGACGAGCATAGTTGACTTCGCCTGTTCTAGTTTCCATTTCGCTAACTTCACCATTTCATCCACTTCCTTGGTGATATGTGATTGTGAAACATAATTCCCTATCTTGAAGTCCAGAGTTCGCATCGGCGTCGCAAGTCTTTCTATATAAGTAGGTAAGTCATACAAGTAATCTAGACTTATTTCAGTACTCATGACATCCTTGACGATTGTAGTCGTGGCCGTTGGAGCTATGAGGCATCCTTGTCGTACTATATGCTTGGGGTCTAGGTGCGCATATACTCTTACTATGTATAGGAGAATCCATAGCATAAGTCCCTTCATCGTAACCTACCGAAAAAAAAAAAAAATCTATTAATTTCCTATAAAGCTGTGGTTGATGATAGTGATGATGTGCGTTACGGTTGGCTGTTATTTCATTTATAGAAGGAGTTTAAATCGATATTTAATTCTCGTAAATGATGTACTGTAGATTTCATTGGAATAGTTGCACCTATGTTCGATTGTTTGGTATATGACCTTAATTTCTTTTTGTAATCATTGTTGTGTTCTTGCTTGGTTTCTTGAGGTACGTTCACCTGTTCGGTTGTATCCGAGGCTGAATAATTATGTGATAATTCCCTTGAAACTCGTTTTAAATGGTCAATATGAACTTGTTTTTCCTCGCCACTTGAAAGTGACTTAATTAAAACTTTGTTTGCCTTTATGTTAATTACTCTGTATGGGCCCTCAAATTTAGGGGATAATTTATTGTCTCTCGTATGAATGACTCCGTAAACAATGTCTCCTAAGCTGATAGGTGAATCTTTTGCCTTTTTGTTAAATGCCTCCGTCATTTCTTCCTTGGACATCGTTAATTGTTTTTGCACTCTTTTGTGAATGTCCTGGAATTCACGTAAACGGAGTTTAGAGTAATCATCGTAATTGTATATAGGCATGCTGTCACCTTCTAGGAGCTCATATGGTAATTTTTTATCTGTGCCATATATAATGAAATGTGGTGTGTCACCAATGGATTTATTTATAGACCCATTAATGGAGGCCTCTACTCTGGGAATCCAATCATCCCAGCTTGCATAATTTTCACTGAGAATGTGTCGTAGCACATCTAATACCTTTTTATTTTGTCTCTCTACCAACCCATTCGATGCTGGGTGATAGGCCAAAACGTTAACCTTTTTAATGTTGTATTGTTTACATATTTCTTGTAAGATCTCAGAATTAAATTCTCCTCCATTATCACTTATTAGTACCTTAGGGGTAGTAAAGCGACATATTACATTATCTGTTATTGCCTTTGCTACTGTCTCTGCTGTCTTATCTTTAATTGGAGCTAAAATGACATAACGGGAAAAATGATCCGTTGCTACGAATAAGTATAGGTTATTATTGTATGATAATGGCATCTTGAGTAAATCAACAGCGACAACGTCCCATGGCTGATGTGGTACTGGGTAATTACCCATCGGTGCAGGTGTGATTGGGTATCCTTTGTGTTTCGCACATGATTCGCATCTGTCTATATGATTGTGTATATCTCTTCGTAATGAAGGCCAGTAATATAATAGCTGGGCTTGGTTGAATGTCTTATCCTTTCCAGGGTGTCCTGCATGTGGGCTGTCGTGTATCATTCGTAATACTTGGGGTATCATGTCATTAGGTACTACCAACTGGTTAGTATTTCTTTGGCGTTTTGGTTGTTTAGAGTTAATTTTGTATAATGTATTATTGACCATTGTGAATTGTTCAAGTGGGACATGCAGTTTGGGTAATTGTATGTCATCTCCACTTTCTAACTTGTATATTACTTTTGACCATACTGGGTCAAGTCTTTGTGCCTTTGCGATATCCTCGTGGTTTGGGATATTTCCTTTGAGATCTAACGCCGCAACCTGAATTGTGTTCGGGTTCCTAGATAATGCGTCCGCTACTATATTCATTTTACCTTGTATATAATGTATTTGTACATTGTAGTTTTCAACTGTACATTTCCATCGTGCTCTCCTCCCAGAAAGGAGTTTTTCTTTAAACATACCCACCAGTGGTTTATGGTCGGTGAATAAGTGGATTTCGTAACCATATACCAAATCTCGAAACTTTTGTAATGCAAAAATCACTGCAAGTGCCTCTAAGTCTGTAGTGCTATAATTTTTTCTGCACCTCTTGTTTGTCTGCTGGCAAATGCAATTGGTTGATTCTTTCCTCTTTTATCTTCCTGCATCAGTACAGCCCCTAATCCTTTAACTGATGCGTCTGTACAAATAAGAAATGATTTCGTGTAATCTGGATATGCTAAACAAGGTGCATTCGTTAGTTTAATTTTTAGATTGTTAAATGCCCTTTTTTGTTCTTCTTCCCATTGGAATACAGCATCTTTTTTGAGTAGTTGGAATAGAGGGAAGGCTATATGAGAGAACTGTGGTACGAAGGACCTATAGTACCCAGCCAGACCTAAAAATTGTCTAACTTCGTCAGTCGTAGTGGGTTCAGGAAAATCTCTCACTGCCTGTATTTTGTCATCAGTGGTGTGAATACCATCAGAGCTTAATTTGTGGCCTAAGAAATTTATTTCCTTAAAGCAAAATTTGCATTTAGAAAGTTTAATTTTTAATCCAGCAGAGAGAAGTATATGTTAGACTTGTGGTCGAGCGGCTTTTATATCTTGTAGTAGTTTCCCCACCTGATGTCATGTAGTGACGGGAGAGGTAAAGAATAGTATGGGACTATCTTTATTTGTCTTGGAAATATTAAACAGGTATAATAGTATAAGTCCTGGGTAGCTACCTCCCTGTCTCGCTATCTCTCTCTCTCTCTGTTCTCAAGCTAATCTCCGTCTCGACCTCTCTATAGGGTCGCTTGTCTCCTTCCAAACTCTCTTTCCTCACATCTCGTGTAGTAGGGTGTGTGTGTCACGTATCTTCCTCGTGGCAACAGAACTTTCTCACGAGAGGACTGCTGACAGCTAACTGAATCATCTTACTGGCCGCTGTCGTCAGCTTTCCCCCGTGTAAGCGTTTAGCGCTGCTCGCTTCTCGCAAACACAACCCCTTCTCATCGTTTGACTTCCTGCTTCTATCTGTCTCTCTATCTATCTATTTATCTATCTATTTATTATGTAGTCCTATAGGAGTACTGGGATTACTGAACTAGTGGAGCTTCGGGTGCTAGCTGACCTCTCCACTTCTGAGCACAGAACCTTTCTCCGTCACAGCAAACACAAGACTGAATTCAAATAATGTATAGGCAGGACGCACAAGCTACCAGAAGAAAGCGTGGCTAACGGTTTAGGCGAGCAGAGGCGAACGATAAAGAAACAATTGTATCGCTCAGTAGCGCACTTAGTGACATGCATTAAATCGGTCACTTTTAAACAGTGACGAATGTTTTGAAAAGTATACCCCGAAATGGAGGGAGAAACGGTTAGCTGAGCGATACACAGTGAGTTTTCCACTAATAGTTCGTGGCTTCTCACAAAACGGAAATGTCGCGAATTGATTCGTGACACTGGCAAGTACCTATGACTGAACGTGCTAGGGAGATCTCATGTTTTGTAACACTAGGAAAGGCTTTTGCATGTTCTGTAATGCCGTATGGTATGAAGAATGTACCAGCCACATTTCAGAAGCTCATGAATGTTGTAACAGAGGGTTTGGCAGGGTGTGTTGTTTATATTGATGATGTATTAATCTTCAGTGACAACTGGAAAGATCACCTATGCCATGTCAGTAAATTTCTTGACCGTTTAGTTCATGCTAATCTTGTAGCTAATTTATCAAAGTGTGAGTTTGGTCAAGCTAAAGTTCAGTACCTTGGGTATGTAATTGGTGATGGACATGTTGCACCACCAGGAGCTAAGGTTCAGGTTATAAGTGATCTTCCCAGACCTAAAAGTAGGAAAGAGCTACAAAGATATTTGGGAATAGTAGGTTATTACGGGAGATTTGTTCTTAACTTTTCTATTCTTGTATCACCACTTACAGACCTACTGAAAAAGGGAGTTGAATTTGTCTGGACCGATAACTGTGAATCCTCTTTCAACAAACTTAAAGCTATTCTATTAAGTCAGCCAGTGCTCGCTACTCCAAATTTTGCTAAGCCTTTTAAGATGGCTGTTGATGCAAGTGATACAGGAGCTGGGGCTGTTTTGCTGCAAGAGGATGATCAGGGTATTGAACATCCTGTATCTTATTACAGTAAGAAGTTCACTCCACCTCAAAAGAACTACTCAACTATTGAGAAAGAGCTTTTGGCCTTGATTTTGGGTTTACAGCAGTTTTCATTTTATTTGTGTTCTGGTTTTGACCCCATAGTCATTTATACCGATCACAACCCACTGAAATTCCTTAGTAAGTTTAAAGATAAAAATCAGAGATTGACAAGATGGAGTCTACTTCTTCAGGAGTATTCATTAGACATACAACATGTCAAGGGGAAAGAAAATGTTATTGCAGATTGCTTATCTAGACTTTAGACAGATTGTTTTAGAGTAATAAGAAATTTCCTTTGTAAATTTCTTTTTCTTTGTGGGGAGGTGTTACATAGCCTATGATTTCATCATCCTTTGTGTAATTTTAACGCACAGTATGCTGCATGTTTGATCACGAGCATGTTCTGCCTCAGTTCCCCCCTTCTACCGTTATGGTATAGTAAGTCGTCATTTCTGGAGTTCAGACCAGGATTGTCAACTCTTTGTCCCCATGGCTTCATTTGCGCGTCCTTCATACAAGTTGTATCAAGCTCTGCCGGCCCCTATATAATGAGCTCAGTCTCTGCATCATTGCCACTTAGATCTGCTCCTCATTTTGTTCACATCTCTGTCCTCCCCTGTACAGTTATTATTATTGTGAGTGCTCAAGAAATCTCCAAACATCTAGCAGCTGTGTGTAATTTGAGTATAACTGTTGTATTTTTTCTTGTACTGTATAGCATAAGTTTAATTTGTAGGCCTAGTGAAGTTTTTGTAATTCATGTAGGGATCTTTATGTCCATCAGTTTTAATATTATTTTGTATCTGTAATAATTTATCTTGCATTCTCTGAGTATTATCTGGTATCTCATTTTATCAGGGCTGACTTAGATAAATTTACTCATGCTAATTTTGTGTTAATAGAGGCTATTGCAGTTAGCCATATAGTCAACCTGTTTTTGCCATTACATTATCCTTATGAGTCCTGAATGTTTTGTTGTTAGTTTGAGCATTAAACTTTAACTTGTAATTTTACCTAACTCTTTTGTTTTGAACCTGGAACTTTACGGGACAGTAGTGATTATTAGTATTCTCACTTGAAGTGTGCATTATCTTTCTCTGTTCCGTAACAGTATGTATGATTGAATGAATGAATGTGTGTGTGTGTGTGTGTGTGTGTGTGTGTGTGTGTGTGTGTGTGTGTGTGTGTGTGTGTGTGTGTTTACATGTCAGTATTGCCCCTTCTCTACACTAAATATATTTTCCTTTCCTCCTCCTCGTGTCTATATTTCCTCCATAATCTCTCCCTCCTCTGTGCCCCTCCTCTATCACTCCTTCCCTCTCCCTTCTCCATCATGGTTAACTCTTGAACAAAGTCTCCCTTGCTCATTGCTTGCCTTATTCCCTCCTCCTTCCATCCTTCCTTCTTTTCTCCTTTCCTTCCCTCCGTCCTTCTCTCATTCCTTTCCTCTTTCCTTCCTTCCATCCTTCCCTCCCTTCGTCCACCTTTCCTTCCTTCCCTCCGTCCACCCTTCCTTCTTTCCTTCCTTCCCTCCTTCCTTCCTTCCTTCCTTCCCTCGGTCTTTCCTTCAATCAATCCTTCCACTCTCCCTTCCTTCCTTCCTTCCTTTCTTCTTTCTTTCCTTCCTTTCTTCCTTCCTCTGTCCTTCCTTAATGCCTTCTTTCCTTCCTTCCTTTATGCTTAGTCCCCTCACTTCTCTCTGTCTCTCTCTCTCTCTCTCTCTCTCTCTCTCTAGTTGGTGGGGAAGTAAAGTACAGGAATAAAAGAAAATATTGAGGCTTAACCACAAATTCCAGATCATTTTTTTTTTTAGGTTAAAGGCAAAGAAATATATTAAGGCGTGACTGACAAGGATAGCACCTAAACATTGTCCTTGAATATGACACGGAAGCCGTTCTATGTATAATCAAGATGCCTTATTTTACTTTCTTTTGGGGGTTAATATTTCTTCATCAGTAACGAAAGATGAACATGGTTGAGAAATTAATGGAGAAGAGTACTAAGACAGAAAGAGAGAGAGAGAGAGAGAGAGAGAGAGAGAGAGAGAGAGAGAGAGAGTGAGAGAGAGAGAGAGCGAGAGACAGAGACAGAAAGAGAAAGAGAGATGAACAGAACACAAAGAAGTAAAAGTTAAAACAGACCAGGAGTTAATACAAGAAAAAAATGGACAAGAGGAAAGGTAAAGAAAAGACGATAAAGAAGGAGAATGTAGAAAGAGAAAGAAGGCAAGACGGAAATGGGAACAAGGGGACAAGGAAGGCAGAGAGAGAGAGAGAGAAAGAGAGAGAGAGAGAAAGAGAGAGAGAGAGAGAGAGAGAGAGAGAGAGAGAGCACAAATGTCGGGGTGTATAACTAAGAGAAGTGGAACTCTCTCTCTCTCTCTCTCTCTCTCAGGTTATGGTGTTTCTTTTAATATCGACACAGTCTTCCTCAGTAACACATACGAGGACATTGAGGTGTGATGGGCAGAATAAATCGCCAAGGGAGAGGTATTACATCTCCAGTGGCACTTATAATGCAAGAAAGACCCTCAGAACGTAACGCCCGCCCCGTAAAATCTATCTAATCGCTCGTCCGCGCAAGCAGTGTGCGTCTGTGGTTTTGAGTATCATTGTGAAAAAATTCCGGAAAAGTAATGAAAAAATGTTTGAACAGTGAAGAAAAAGTTACTGGAAAAGTAGTGAGAAAATGCTGGAAAGGTGATGGAAATATTGCTGGAAAAGTAGTGAAAAAAAAGAAAATGCTGGAAAAGGTAAAAATCTGCTCTTAAAGTAGTGATAAATTGCTGGAAAAGTGATAATGAAAATTCTGGAAAATTGGTGCAATACGCTGGAAACGTAGCGGGAAAATGCCGGAAAAGTGGTGATATGATGCTAGAAAAGTGGTTAACAAATGCTGGAATAGTAGAGAAAAAATGTTGGATGCTTCGAAACTGAGGAGACATGTGTTGGAACTAGACAGGGGCGAAGTGGTCCTATGGAGGTGTCATAAAATTGAATATCTGACCCTTCCTTGTGACCTTGACCTTTGACCCGTTGCTCTCAGAATCCAACTATTTTATCTCTACCTCACCCTTATAACACACACTAAGTTTGGTTAAAATTGATTCACTAGTGTTTACTTGACCTCACCCTATGACATTCACCTTTGGTTTATTATTCCGAAAATATAATAACGTCTTCCGAGGCTAACAGTAAACCCGCCCACCAAGTTGCATCAAAATCGAATGAAATCTGAGTTAAAGGTTAAACCATGGACCTTCCCTGTGATCTTAATCCCTGACAGATTTTTTTCAGGATTAAATCATCTCACCCATTCCTGTCCCTCAACCGTTTCACCAAGTTTGGTTAATATTAGCTAAAAAACTTGTGTTGATTCCGTGCATGACGTATGACCATTTCACTCCAGACTTAATGACCTGTTCTTCTGATGGTTCTCATTATCAATGCCTTAATTAGATACAATTACATTCAATAATTATCCCATAATATTGCTAACAGACAAACAACCAATACTAAACACTTAATCTCCCCCCCCCCTCCCCGTTCTTTTGCGCGCGGATGTAATAAACTACCCACCCGTATTATCTCTATCTATCTATCTATCTATAGCCCGACGCCCTAATCCCGCAAAGGGTGGCCGCAGACAAAACGCCTCCAAGTCACTCTGTCACCCACCATTTGACTCCCCTCCCCCCAACTCACCCCCCCTCCCTCATATACCTCTCAACTCCATCCCTCCACCTCATCCTCGGTCTACCCCTCCCTCTCCCTCCCTCCACCTCACCTACATACACCCTCTTAGTCAGTCTTTCATTCTCGAATCTTATAAAAAAAAGATAGTACTACTCAACGCTGGTGAGGGATGCCTTCTCGCGGTGACGCTGATGTGACCTACCAATGGAGGTGCCTGGTTATACATTCGTCCCTCAACCCCCATCCTATCCCCCAAAAGGAGCATGGTGGACTGCAGATGGACAGCTTCATTTTGTAGTCCACTTGGTTTACGTTTAATGAACCTGGGGCTACAGCATCATCATCATCATCATCATCATCAACAACAACAACAACAACAACAACAACAACAGCATTAACAACATCATCATCATCATCATCATCAACAACAACAACAACAGCATTAATAACATTATCATCATCATCATCATTATCAAAACCTCCACCACAACAACAACATCAGCAAATACTGAAGTTAACTTTACCCTGGAATCTCCTCCTTCCTTTTTTTTTGTTCAGTTAACCCTGCAATGCACGTCAACAATGCAGTACAGCATCTATTTTCTATCAGTATTTCGGCTCGGCTATTGTTATGGTTACTATTTCCATTTCGGCACGGGAATTTCTCGACCCTTTACCTTCGTCATCCCCTTTCCTGCTCTTTTCATTAAGTTCTAGTGCAGTATAGGAGGAGAATGAGAGAGAGAGAGAGAGAGAGAGAGAGAGAGAGAGAGAGAGAGAGAGTTTGGGTATGAGAAGGAAAATGTGTATGTAGGCCTCTTTGTGTGTGTGTGTGTGTGTGTGTGTGTGTGTGTTATAACCTCATATACATATTCGCACTGACACCAAACAGTTTTATCACTTTGACTCACGTGACTTATTGTCAACTGATTACATTCGTTTGGCGTGTATGTTTCCCCTTCCAGCAAATGCCATTTTGGTGTAACACAAAAAGAAAAGTGTTATGCTTATGGCATAACTATTACTCAACCATGTTATGTATAAAAAGTATGCCATTAAAAAACAGTAGGGTTGGGGTTATATCCCCTTTTACTGCCTTGCCTTTGTTGCAGTGGTTTATGGCGCACTGCCATCTGTGTGTCTTCGTACATTGTATAAAATGTGTTTTTATACTTGTAATGCTACAGTTGTTCTGATCACGAGAGGATTATTCAGCATAGGAAAGAACCCCTTCCCCTAACTTTTCTCGCACGTAATGAAAAGGTCACAAGTGTACATGATGTGGCACTCAGAGAGTGCATCATCCGCCCCAACAAACTGATCTAAGGGACGAATGTTTGACTGCCCCGTGACCCAGACCTTTGACCTATTGCTCACTTGGGTGATCCTCGATCCATCCACCAAATTTGATCCAAATTACTTCAAAATTTTTTAGTTATTTGATCACACACACACACACACACACACACACACACACACACACACACACACACACACACACACACACACACACACACACACACACACACACACACACACACACACGCACGTCTATCAAACCAAACACTGCTAAATAAACCTCCTGTTATTTGCACCTTTACTCAGCAATGAAACAACAGTACCCAATTTTTTTTACTCCGCCTTCGGTATGTTGTTGCAAACTCCCCTCATGCAACAAAAAATATAAAAGAAAGAAAAAAACGAAAAAATGCATTTTGTCTGTCCTGAAGTCGAATCGAGTTATTTTTGTCCTTTTTCCGAAGGGATTTTCACTGTGATATCCTAAGCGAGGCTGTTTTATTATTGGTTTGATCGAAATACCTTTTCTACCATAATTTATGTGCTGTAGAGGGACGCCTTCACGTGGTGGCATCCATATGACCGGGCGGATGAGCTGTCTAGTTATACAACTCTTCCATAATAATTTGTGTGTTGCAGAGGGACGCCTTCACGTGGTGGCACCAATATGACAGGGAGGAGGAGCTGCCTGGTTATGAAAATTTTGGCCAATCCCTTTCTTATACCCCGAAAGGAGTTTGATGGACTGTACAGTAGGGGAGAATGTCAGCCTTCAGTCCACCGGGTTCACGTTTAAGATGAAATGGGGCGTAATTGCTATTGCTAATAACATTTACCTACCCTAATTACCTAAAATAAATTAGACTTGTATTCTAACTAGCTTCAGAGGCGTCGTAGCACCTCTTCGATTGCAATCTATTTTCCATACACCACTTTCTTAGCGATTTATTTTACATACACCTCTTCCTTAGCGATTTATTTGGCATACACCTCTTCCTTAGCGATTTATTTTGCATACATCTCTTCTTTAGTGATATGCCTGGAACCACTGTCTGACTCTCTTCTTCATTTCTACAACATTCGCGGCCTTTCCTGTAACTTTCGCTCTGTTGAGCACCACCTCTCCTTCTCTAAACCTGATCTTTTTCTAACTGAGACTCAGCTGTCTGAGGCAACTGACAGCAGACCCTTTTCTGTATCCTCCTACTTTCTCTATACTCATTTCAAAGCCAAAGGAAGCTGTTGTGTATATATACGCAACAACTTATCTTGCTCTCATGTTCCGGAACTCGATACTTCTGAATTTTCTACTCTCTGGCTTCGGCTTTCCTGTCATTCTCTGACTAAATATATCTGTGCTGTTTACTTATCTCCTAACTCTACTGACTATCAAAAATTATTTGACTATCTTACTTCTACGATGGAACACATTCTATCCATTTCTCCTTTCTCTGAAATCTCCATTCTAGGAGATTTCAATGTTCACCACCACCTTTGGCTCTCCTCTCCTTTCACTGATCCACCTGGTGAACAAGCCTACACCTTTTCTATCCTTAATGACCTAGAGCAGCTTGTACAGCACCCTACCCGTATCCCTGACTGCCTTGGAGAGAGCTCCAACATACTTGACCTCTTCCTTACAACTAATCCTTCTGCTTACACTGTTAATCATTTCTCTCCACTGGGCTACTCTGATGAAACCTCATCACCTTAACCTGTCCTATCGCTCCGGTACGGCCTGCAGACCCTCCAAAGAAACGTCGTCTGAGGCACTTTGGAGCTGAGGATTGGGAGGCCCTCAGGCAGTACTTCTTTGATTTTCCCTGGAATGATTATTGCTTCCATGGCCGGGAGCCATCTGGGTGTGCCTTGCGCATTACGGAGGTTATTCTCTCGGGCATGGAAGCATACATTTCTTTCTCATATCCTTTGACTATTGCACGAAAGCCTTGCTTTAATCACGCTTGTTCTAATGCTGTCCGCAACAAGAAGAGGGCCTATAAAAGGCACTGGAGCCAACCCACCCCTGAATCACATCTTTTATACGTTTCTGCCCAGAATCGTGCTAAGTCTGTTCTTCGATCTGCTAAAAATAATTTCATCCGTACTAAATGCTCTCAACTCTCTAACTCGAATTCTTCCCGCTCCTTTTGGCATCTTGCCAAAAACCTTTCTGACAACTTTACCTCATCATCCTTCCCTCCTTTTTTCTACTCTTATGGCTATGTAGCTATTTCTTCTACTGATAAAGCAGATTTCTTCGCTCAGACTTTCTTCTCCAATTCCACCTTACACGATTCCGGTGCTGTTCCTTCATCACTTCCCCCCTCTGACTTCCTTTTGGCTGACATTAAAATTTCTTCAGCTGATGTATTTTCTGTCATCACAGGCCTCAGTACTAATAAGGCATATGGGCCTAATTGAGACTCTCCTGTTGTTCTGAAGAACTGTACTTTTGTGCTTACACCCTGCCTAGGCAAACTCTTTCACCTTTGTCCATCAACTTGTACCTTTCCTTCTTGCTGGAAGTTTGCTCTCATTCAACCAGTCCCAAAGAAGGGTGACCATTCTCAACCCTCTAACTATCGCCCAATTGCTTTAACATCCTGTATCTCAAAAGTTTTTGAGTCTGTTCTTAATAGAAAAAATTTAAAGCATCTTTCCCATCACAACCTTCTTTCTGATCGTCAGTATGGGTTCCGTCAGGGACGCTCCACAGCCTATCTTCTCACCTACCTTTCAGACTCCTGGTCATCCTCCTTTTGGGACTTTGACGAAAGCTTTGTCATTGCATTTGACATCTCAAAGGCTTTCGATCGAGTCTGGCATAAATCTTTAATTTCCCAACTTCCCTCTTAAGGTTTCTATGCTTCTATCTGTGCCTTCATCTGTATCTTCCTTTCTGGTCGTTCTATAGCCGCTGTTGTAGACGGCCATCGTTCTTCTCCTAGATCTATTAACAGTGGTGTTCCTCAGGGCTCTGTCGTATCACCAGTTCTCTTCCTTTTATTCATCAATGACCTTCTAAGCTGTACATCTAACCCTATCCACTCATACGCTGATGACTCCACCCTTCACCTTTCCATTCGATTCCCGCAACGTCCATCTCAGCAGTTAATTCAACAAACAAGGGATGAGGCTATGGCACACCTAATGTCTGACTTGGCTCGTATCTCTGACTGGGGTAAAAATAATCTGGTTGTTTTTAATGCATCAAAGACTCAGTTTTTGCACCTATCAACCCGACACAATCTTAAACAGGTATACCCACTAATGTTTAATAATATTCAGCTTAATCCTGCATCATCCTTGAACATGCTTGGGGTTTCATTTACTTGGGACTTATCTTGGAAAGATCATATTACATCTCTTGTAAAATCTGTTTCCAAGAGATTGTGTGTGCTACGCCAACTCCGTTCCTTCTTTACCCCTGCACAATTGTTGACTCTATACAGGGGTTTTATCCGCCCCTGCGTGGAGTACAACTCTCATGTGTGGGAAGGCTCCCCACATACAGCTCTTCTCAATCGGGTGGAGTCAAAGGCTTTTCGCCTCATTAACTCTCCTCCTCTTACTGATTCCCTTCAACCTCTATCTCTTCACCGCACTGTTGCATCTTTATCTCTTTTCTATCGCTACTTCAATGGTCGCTGCTCCTCTGAACTGTCTGCATGCATTCCTCCATCTCTACGGCGGGCAAGTAGCACCCGTCTAGCAGCAAACTCTCATACCTTTTCTGTCCAACTGTCCAGTGCAAGAGTTAACCATTACTCCCAGTCCTTCATTTATGCAACAGGTCATCTCTGGAACTGTCTTCCTGTCACGAATCAATTCGCGACATTTCCTTTTTGTGAGAAGCCACGAACTATTAGTGGAAAACTCACTGTGTATCGCTCAGTTAACCGTTTCTCTCTCCATTTCGGGGTATACTTTTCAAATAATTCGTCACTTTCAAAAGTGACCGATTTAATGCACGTCACTAAGTGCGCTACTGAGCGATACAATTGTTTCTTTATCGTTCGCCTCTGCTTGCATAAACCGTTAGCCACGCCTTCTTCCGGTGGCTCGTGCTTCCTGCCCATACATTATTTGAATTCAGTTTTGTGTTTGCTGTGACGGAGAAAGGGTCTGTGCTCAGAAGTGGAGAGGTCAGCTAGCACCCCAAGCTCCATTAGTACAGTTAATCCCAGCTCTCCCACCTTAGTGGTGATACACAGTATTCATCGACTGTTATTTCTTTTGTGTATTTTGTAGTTTTAAGAGCTTAGTTAAGGTGTTTTTCCTAGGCGTAAGTATTTAGCTTCTGTGTGAGTGAGCGAGTGCGTCTCATTTAATTTGATTTGAAATGTAATGTTAAATTTATTTTTGTAATTAATAAATTTAACAGTTCTATTTCTTGAGCTTAATGTAGAGTAAATCTTGTTTCATTTCTCCATAATTAAGCTTATTTTCCATATAGCTCCTAGCTTGCATAAACGTTTGCTTTCATAACTGGTACTTAGACCAGTCTTGTATTAACTTAAAATCCGTTGTGCCAGGAGTTAATGCATCAGCAAGAACCTGATGTTATTATTATTAGTATTAGTTATTTATTGTCAGGGGTGATGTAACTTTCTCCAGAGGCTAACAGTACAGTAATTCAGCATTTGTGAGTAATTAGTCTCTGCTGTGTACTGTTGAGAAAGTTTATAAATTCTCGTTCTTAGAGAATCGTGCACAAGCCAGCGTAAAGTAATCGTTGCTTGATGTAGCAAGACAATCATTGTCTCTGCGCTTCAATATTATTGAATATAAATATCAATTTAAATAATATTTAACCATTTATTCAAAAATTACCGCGATATTATAAAAAACCCCGTGACAATTGGCGACCTCATTCCAGGATATTAACTCCTAGCTATAAAGCTACTCACGAGATAGTGCTCACTCATTCATATTTAGGTATTTATCATTAAAGTTTATAGACACAAGTTTACTGGTGTTTACCGTTAATTTAGCAAGTGAGTTTTTGCTTTATAAATCAATAGAGTACTTAACTCTAGTTTATTCTTGGTAACGCCAGACGATTTTATTCGCTCCTGGGAAGTCGCCGTACCCATTGTGTTTATTATTGAGTCTTCCCAGTCATTTACATTTTTGATTTATTCTTTGCCAGTTAACTAGATAAGACTGGTCACCACTAGCTTGTGTCTGTATTCTTTACTTGTGTTTATTAGTATTCGTCGCTAAGCAGTCAGTACTCAATTTTGGTTACTTAGTAAATTGAGCTAGCATCATGGCTACAGCTGTATATGTACAGGAAGCCAAAGATATTGGTCTCACAGACCCAGAGAAAATACAGAGTTACGTTCTCTCACGGTTCAATTACGAGCAAGAACGTGAGAAAGATGCTCGTGAAGAGCGTAGGATTCAGCGCGAATGCGAGCGAGAACAGCGCGAATACGAGCGAGAACAGCGTGAGGAACGTGAAAGAGAGCGTGCATATGAACAAGAGCAGCGTGAGAAAGAGCGCGAATACGAGCGGGAACAACGAGAACACGAACGTGCCGAGCGAGAAGCACGAGAAAAACATGAACTTGAAGTGCTGAAGCTCAAGCGAGATTCCTTGGCTTCAGACACGTCTGCTGCAGTTGGTCCAAGCTCCACGAGCTTTCTCCCTGCACATGTCCTGGCGACCCCACGCATCAAGCTTCCTTCATACAAGGAAAGCGAGCGAATCGAGCCGTACATAGCTCGTTTTGAGGACATGGCAGACTTATATCAACTGGATGAGGCAGCTAAGCGGCTTCAGTTTCTTAGTTTATTTGAGGGCCCTGCCCTCGATATTCTCCACAGAATTCGTGGAGACAATCTCACATATGAGATGATGAAAGCTGCACTCATTAAGGCGTATGGTCTCACAGTAGACGACGCCAAAGTTCAGTTCATGCGAGCTCGTCTCCAAGACAAGGAGACAGCTGTTCAGTTCCTTGATCGTCTCACAGCTTACTTAAATGAGTGGATGGAAAAAGATGAAACTCCTTCCACGCGTGAGGGGATAATTGACCTTATGCTGCGTACACAGCTAGAGAGGTCGTGGCCTGCTGAGCTCATAGCACAGCTTAAGATCTGCCAGGTGAAAGATGCCAGCCAAATGGCAGAGAAGGCTGACGCATTCTTTACTGCATACGGGTATCAAGCTCGTAAGCAAAACACCTGGAGCAGAAAAGATGCTGCCAAGTCTGGGAAGCAGTCTCAGACTGAATCCCAGCAACAAGGTCGTTCTCAGAACAATGGCCAAGGTCCAAAACCGCATTGGAAGGACCAGGGGCAAAACACTCAGAAACCTGAGTGGAAGAGGTACAACAAGTACCCTAACCAGCAGCAGTATCAGCCACGCAACCGACCGTCGGGACAAACTTTTCCACCACCAGCTCAAAAGAGGCAGGAAGCGAATGCAGCCTTCATTCCTCAGCAGCAGCCTGGTGGTCACGTCCCTACCAGTGTGGGTACTTCCCCACAGTTCACTAGTCCCACAGTGACAGTGAACCCCCCTCCACAGATGGCCAATGTTCCAGCTCCCCAATATAACCCTCAAGGCACAATGTTTGCCACATCAATTCAGCAGCCTCATGAGTGGCTAGCTGCTTCCTCCACAGGCCCTCCCACAGGTGACAGTACCTTCCTTGTTCAGCCAGGGTTTGTGGGAGGCATTCCTGTGAAGGTCCTGAGAGACAATGGTTCCTCAGGTTGCTCTGTTAAACAGAGTTTAGTTCGGCCTGAGCAGTATACAGGTCAACAGATCCATGCAAAGCTTATTGATGGATCAGTGAGATTGTTCCCTGAGGCATGTATCCAGGTGGCATCTCCATTTTATACTGGTATGACACTTGCAGTTGTCATGCCAGAGCCTCTATTTGACTTAATAGTAGGCAATATTAATGGAGTCAAGGATAGTTGCTCCGATGGCGCTACTCAGACTTCGGCTGCTGCGGTGACACGAGCCATGACTGAGGCTCCAGACTGTGTCACCCCAGTGATCATTGAATCGCCGCAAGATCTGATGTGCAGTCAACTTGTTGTACAAGAACAACATTCTGACCCGACACTTGCTGCCGTGCGGAATAAACAAAAGGGTCGAGTGATTAAGTATTCACGGGGAGGTCGAGCCAAGTTCCTTCGCAAACAAGGACGGCTCTACCGTGAGTCACGAACACCCGAGGGCGAGGTTCGACTGCAGTTTGTCGTTCCCGCCAAGTACCGCCCAGCAGTGTTACAATGGGGTCATTGTCCAGCCTCAGGAGGTCACCTGGGCAAAAGGAAGACCCAGGGCCGTATCCGAGCTGACTTTTTCTGGCCAGGGATGGGACGAGACATAGACAGTTTTGTCCGTTCCTGCAGTGTGTGCCAAAGTATCACCACTGATCAGGGACATGTCCTTCCTGTGCCGTTCATAACCACACCTGTAATCTCTGAGTCAGTTGAGAGACAGGGTAGTGGTGAAGTGGGTGCAGACCTGATGTCTCGCCCATTGGCCCCACAGGACACAGTATGTCCAGGGCCTGTACATGCATATTATGTACCTTAAGTTAAGGGGAAAGTTGAGAGGCGACTTGAGGCTATGGAAGACCCAAGTTTGCATAAGGATTCTCAGCTTCCCGGTACTAATATATGTACCGTAAGTTAAGGGGGAAGTTGAGAGGCGACTTGAGGCTATGGAAGACCCGAGTTTGCACAAGGATTCTCAGCTTCCCGGTACTAATATATGTACCGTAGGTTAAGGGGAAAGTTGAGAGGCGACTTGAGGCTATGGAAGACCCAAGTTTGCACAAGGATTCTCAGCTTTCCAATACTAATATAAGTATCGTAGGTTAAAGGGGAAGTTCGAGAGAGAACTCCGCAGAGGCGACTTGAGGCTATGGAAGACCCAAGTTTGCACAAGGATTCTCAGCTTCCCAATACTAATATAAGTATTGTAGGTTAAGGGGGAAGTTCGAGAGAGAACTCCGCAGAGGCGACTTGAGGCTATGGAAGACCCAAGTTTGCACAAGGATTCTCAGCTTTCCAATACTAATATAAGTATCGTAGGTTAAAGGGGAAGTTCGAGAGAGAACTCCGCAGAGGCGACTTGAGGCTATGGAAGACCCAAGTTTGCACAAGAATTCTCAGCTTCCCAATACTAATATAAGTATTGTAGGTTAAGGGGGAAGTTCGAGAGAGAACTCCGCAGAGGCGACTTGAGGCTATGGAAGACCCAAGTTTGCACAAGGATTCTCAGCTTTCCGGTACTAATATAAGTATTGTATTGTAGGTTAAGGGGGAAGAGAGAACTCCGCAGAGGCGACTTGAGGCTATGGAAGACCCGAGTTTGCACAGGGATTCTCAACTTGTCGAAACATAATTGTGTGCTATAATTAATGGCGACCTCGAATGTACGTCGTAGCACTGACTGCTAGGCAGAGAGAGTAATTGTAACTTAATAAGAATTTTGTCTCATTGACACTTTTGATGCTCCACCTCAATTGGTTTTGCAGGTTCAGCAATGGGTGTAGCAGTTTTGCTGTGCGGACCAGCTGATCGTCTGCCGCACGCTGCCGCCTCTTCTCCTCTGCCTCCGTCGTCGCCATAATATTTACTATGTCATTTTACACGTAGGTACAGTTACACTACAACTGTCACACCTACACCGTGTATTACATACACCACGCTACACAACAATTAGTTGTCAGTGTAAATGTAGCGAATTTTCGCTCAGTTTGACCTGAGTACAGGATTTTCACCGTCGTCACGGAGTTTTTCCCTCAAGCTTGCTTCTATTAACGTAAATACGAGGTTTTTTCGCTCACTGACGACTGCGACTTTCTCCTGTAGCAGGATAGCATACACACCACAGTGTGAATCTTGTGTGACTGAGTTAGGATTTATATGTATGTATATTGAAATCTTTCTTCTGAAGGAAGAAAGATTTAATTTTCATGGGGCGTAATGTCACGAATCAATTCGCGACATTTCCTTTTTGTGAGAAGCCACGAACTATTAGTGGAAAACTCACTGTGTATCGCTCAGTTAACCGTTTCTCTCTCCATTTCGGGGTATACTTTTCAAATAATTCGTCACTTTCAAAAGTGACCGATTTAATGCACGTCACTAAGTGCGCTACTGAGCGATACAATTGTTTCTTTATCGTTCGCCTCTGCTTGCATAAACCGTTAGCCACGCCTTCTTCCGGTGGCTCGTGCTTCCTGCCCATACATTATTTGAATTCAGTTTTGTGTTTGCTGTGACGGAGAAAGGGTCTGTGCTCAGAAGTGGAGAGGTCAGCTAGCACCCCAAGCTCCATTAGTACAGTTAATCCCAGCTCTCCCACCTTAGTGGTGATACACAGTATTCATCGACTGGTATTTCTTTTGTGTATTTTGTAGTTTTAAGAGCTTAGTTAAGGTGTTTTTCCTAGGCGTAAGTATTTAGCTTCTGTGTGAGTGAGCGAGTGCGTCTCATTTAATTTGATTTGAAATGTAATGTTAAATTTATTTTTGTAATTAATAAATTTAACAGTTCTATTTCTTGAGCTTAATGTAGAGTAAATCTTGTTTCATTTCTCCATAATTAAGCTTATTTTCCATATAGCTCCTAGCTTGCATAAACGTTTGCTTTCATAACTGGTACTTAGACCAGTCTTGTATTAACTTAAAATCCGTTGTGCCAGGAGTTAATGCATCAGCAAGAACCTGATGTTATTATTATTAGTATTAGTTATTTATTGTCAGGGGTGATGTAACTTTCTCCAGAGGCTAACAGTACAGTAATTCAGCATTTGTGAGTAATTAGTCTCTGCTGTGTACTGTTGAGAAAGTTTATAAATTCTCGTTCTTAGAGAATCGTGCACAAGCCAGCGTAAAGTAATCGTTGCTTGATGTAGCAAGACAATCATTGTCTCTGCGCTTCAATATTATTGAATATAAATATCAATTTAAATAATATTTAACCATTTATATCAAAATTACTGAGATATTATAAAAAACCCCGTGACACTTCCTCTGTCTGTATTTCCTGCTTCCTATGATCTACAGTCTTTCAAATGCAGTGTGTCCAGGCATCTCGAAATGATCGGATCTTGAATTTGGCTCTCTTTTGTATTTTGTTTTTCTCTTGGAAGGAATATATATATATATAGTGTGTGTGTGTGAGTTTTACGCCAGGTACCCCTTTTTTTTGGATAAGGGCTAAGGCGTTGCCCCTGGATAGAGGACTTTGGTTTGGAACGTGTAGCATTTTATGACCGGATGCCCTTCCTGATGTCTACCAATGACCCTTGGGTGGATTCGATCCTCCGACCTAACGGTCAGAGCGGAGCGCTCTAACCCACTGAGCCACGGCTGCTATATATATATATATATATATATATATATATATATATATATATATATATATATATATATATATATATATATATATATATGTGACGGTCATTTTGCGAAATTGGGCATTTTGCAAAATGCCCGGCCATTATGCAAAAAGACCAAATCCGTGGTCAATTTGCAAAATGACCTAAATGTCTGGTCATTTTGCAAAAAGACCAAGGTTTTGGTCTTTTTACAAAATCACCAGTATTATCGTTGGTCAGTTTGCAAAATGTCCAAACAGCAAGCAGCTAGGCTGAGGAAAACAAAACATTAAATATTTCGAGTTTATTGTCTAGAAATGAATACGAACAAATCCTGATTCGTTTGAGTGAACTTAAACGTCCTAACATGAAAAAGACGCAGAAGGACTATCGGTTGTTACGAAAATATGAAATTCTTGAGGTCATAGTTGAAAGTATCACCGTTCAGAAACTGCAGAAAAAGGGAACTCACCTTAGATTCGTATGCGCTGAAGATGTGTTCGATGTGATCGATGCTGTTCATCGTGCAAGTGGGCATTGAGGTAGAACTGTTGTGTTCAAGGAAACAAGTGAAAAATATGCCAATATTTCAAGATCCCAAATACAGTTGTATTTACAGTTGTGTGAGGAGTGTCAGCTGAAAAAAAACACTGTACGCAAGTCTGTGATTGTCAAGCCAATTGTCTCAAACAGCATGAACTCACGAGCTCAGGTTAGTAAACAAGCACTGGTTAAGGCCGTATTTGTTAGGAAAGAATAATGTTGTATTTCCGCACATCATACCAATGTAAAAGAGTTTGAAGTTAATTACGAATTGCCCTAAAGGACCTGAAAGTTTCCCTAAAATGGGTCCGATTCTGTCTGTTTGTAGGTCGACTTGATCGATATGCAGAGCCAGGCAGATGGGAAACATCGTTTCATTCTCAACTATCAGGATCACTTGACCAAGATGGTGTGTCTTCGGGCTCTACAGACGAAAACTGCTGAAGAGGTTGCTTTCCACCTCGTTGACATTTTCTGTGACAAAGGAGCCCCCCATATCCTGCAGTCTGACAATGGTAGAGAATTCTTAAATAAGATATAGAATATATTATTTCTTTAAATCAACCAATTCTCATAAAACAGCAGAAATATCAGACATGGTCAGAAAAAGACACCAGAAACTTAGCGAGGTGATATATATGACAGGGTTTGATGTTCACCGTTTTAATTTTCAGCTTATCAAGGAAGTTCTGGTGATGTGGCCAGAGTGTAAGCTGGTTCATGGCAAACCACGACATTCACAATCGCAGGGCTCGGTGGAACGAGCCAACAGGGATACTGAAGCAATTCTTGCATGTTGGATGAAGGACAACACTACACAATGGTCATAGGGACTGCGCTTTGTCCAGTGGAAAAAAAACACCCGCTTTCACTCCGGAATTGGAAGAACACCATATGAGGCCATGTATGGACAGAAGGCTCGCCTTGGTGTTGACGCATCTTCTGTACCAGAGGAAGTCATGGACGGTATGCAGACGGAGAAGCAGCTTGCAGAAGCACTAGGTGTTGTCAATGAGGAGGACGCAGATACAGAGGAGGAAGAGATAGGTGCTGAAGAGCAAGAAGAACCATCCGCTGTCATTAACTGCATCTCCTAAAAAGCTACTTTGGTTCAAATGTGTGCAAGGTGTATGGGAACCCATGTCACTCTTATACTCCGTGTTCTGTGATGAATGAAGATGCTGATGAGCCTGTGCTTTGTTCCATCTGCAGTCGGAATCACAGTATTCATACTGATCAAATGAAGTCTAACATAGAACAACAGAAACAAGCTAAAAAAATGATGGATAATTCTGTGAGGCGATTTAAACTAGCCCACGCAGGGGACACTGTGATGGTTCCTGTTCTATTAGTTGACCGCGGACGTGCAGAGTTTCCTAATGTGAAGGCTGTTGTTGTTCAGGCATTGGACAATGGCACGTACAAGCTTGGTACAAAGCACGGCCTGCTTAAGCAGGTGTACACTCTCAACCAATTTACTCAATGTGTAGAAAAATTCCTTTCGATAGAAGATGTAGTAGAGGAGCGGGAAGTAAGTCTGAGGGAAGTAGCCATTGCAAAATCCATGGGACAAGGTCAGGGATTCGCTAAATGCGCTTGCACTAAGTCATGTCTGACCAGACGCTGCAAGTGTTTAAAAAACAATGTTTTATGCAACAGCAGATGCAAATGCAGTGCCTCTTGCGCTAACAAGTCCGATACACACACACACACACACACACACACACACACATACACACAGGTGTGCCGCTTAAGGATGTAAGACCATTTTCTTCATATATATATATATATATATATATATATATATATATATATATATATATCATGAAGGTTGAATAAACATACTTTTTAAGGTTTAATGTATTTTCTAAGAAAGAATAAAATTTTACGTCCACTTCCTTTTATCGTTTACTCGCCTTTCTTTCAACTTGTTCTATTTTACGTTCACCACCTCTTATCATTTACTCGCCTTTTTTTTCAACTGGCTACTTGCTGTTTAGACATTCTGCAAACTGACCAACGATAATACTGGTGATTTTGTAAAAAGACCAAAACCTTGGTCCTTTTGCAAAATGACCAGATATTTAGGTCATTTTGCAAATTGACCACGGTTTTGATCTTTTTGCATAATGGCCGGGCATTTTGCAAAATGCCCAATTTCGCAAAATGACCGTAACATATATATATATATATATATATATATATATATATATATATATATATATATATATATATATATATATATATTTATATATATATATATATATATATATATATATATATATATTTATATATATATATATATATATATATATATATATATATATATATATATATATATATATATATATATATATATATATATATATATATATATATATATAGATAAATATATATATATATATATATATATATAATCATCCAATCCTATACTGCCCCATGAGGAGCGTAGGAGCCCGGGGCTAGGCCAATTGGTCCTGACATTTAAGATGAGGGTGACCAGCCTCACTTATCCCTGAGTGGCAGTATGTGAGCAATAACCCCAACATCCCTTGGATGTAAACCTTCACCGGCTCAATCCGACTGGAGCTCTGTAATTACCCACTAAACCACCAGGCGCCAAAATTTGGTTATATGGTTACCACCCAGCGTAGTAAATGGTTTCCTGTTGTACAGGAGACCAATTGGCTTGTCACTCAGTGTAGAGTCACCTACAGGCAGAAGGAAAAGGAAAGAATGAAGGAAAGACGGAAGAGGGAGTGTTAAGTCACCTGTAGGCAGAAGGAAAGAATGAAGGAGAGCAATAAAGAAGAGGATGGAAGGAAAGAAGGATGGAGGAGAGGAAAGCGCAGACACCCGAGAGCAGAACTACATGGAATGAGTGGATGGTGAGCGGCCCCACCTGCTACAATATATACCGTAATATATATATATATATATATATATATATATATATATATATATATATATATATATATATATATATATATATATATATATATATATATATATATATATATATATATATATATATATATATATATATATATATATATATATATATATATATATATATATATATATATATATATATATATATATAGATATAGATAGATATAGATAGATAGATATAGATATATAGATAGATATAGATATAGATAGATAGATATTTTCCATACCCCTCTTCCTTCGCGATTTATTCTCCGTACACCTCTTCCTCAACGATTTGTGTTGTATACACCTTTTGCTTAGCCATTTATTTTGTGTATTACATCTTAATATTCTCTTACATGTTGTCAGTTTTTTTATCTTTTAGTGTCAGCTTTTTTTTTTCATCACCAATACAAGAACATATTTAGGAGGACTGGAGAATAAATCGTTGACAAAGGGGTGTTAGGAACTTTACATTGCCACATATAATATGAATACTAACGAAATTTAACGCAGCCAGGCATCTCAAACTTAACATCACATTATTTAATCTAACCTGGCCTACCTGTAATAATCTAATCTAACTTTAGAGTCGAATTCAACATGGCTTAAACCAACTTACCCACATTTAACCTAATCTCTCCTAACCTAACACCCTAATCCCTCTAACAACCTAATTTACCAACCAAAACTTCGCCTACCTAAAGTAACCTAACCAGACTAATCCTAAAAGACCCTGACCTAATCAAACTAATCCAAACCTAGCCTAACTAATCTTAACCTAAAATAGCCAAACCAATCCTACCCAACCCTGACCTAACCAAACCAATCCTACCCAACCCTGACCTAACCAAACTAATCCTACCCAACCCTGACCTAACCAAACTAATCCTATCCAACCCTGACCTAACCAAACTAATCCTATCCAACCCTGATCTAACCAAACTAATCCTACCCAACCCTGACCTAACCAAGCTAATCCTACCGAACCCTGACCTAACCAAGCTAATCCTAACCTACCCTGACCTAACCAAACTAATCCTACCCAACCCTGACCTAACCAAACTAATCCTAACCTACCCTGACCTAACCAAGCTAATCCTACCCAACCCTGACCTAACCAAACCAATCGTACCCAACCCTGACCTAACCAAACTAATCCTACCCAACCCTGACCTAACCAAGCTAATCCTAACCTACCCTGACCTAACCAAACTAATCCTACCCAACCCTGATCTAACCAAGCTAATCCTAACCTACCCTGTCCTAACCAAACTAATCCTAACCTACCCTGACCTAACCAAACTAATTCTAACCTACCCTTGTCCCTGACTTAACCAAACTAATCCTAACCTACCTTGACCTAACCAAACTAATCCTAACCTACCCTGACCTAACCAAACTAATCCTAACTTAATCTGACCTAATCAAACTAATCCTAACCTACCCTGACCTAACTAAACTTATCCTAACCTAACCTGACCCAACCAAACTAATCCCAACTTAACCTAACGTACCCTAACCTAACCACACTAATCCTAAACTAACCTAACCTAACCAGACCTAGCTAATTCTGACCCAGCGTAACCTAACCAAACAAATCGTAACCTAAGTTAACCTAACCTTACTCCTCAAATGCAGTCCTAACCTAACCTAACCTGACCTAACCTAACCTAACCTACACGGCTTATCAACCTAACCTACCATGTCCGAACATTATGGCAGAGAGAGAGAGAGAGAGAGAGAGAGAGAGAGAATGCTTTAGATGTTCCCACAAACCTCCGCACATTGCCTCTCCTCAGAAAACGACCTGTCACTTCCATTAAAAGCAGCCAGTCAGCTGCGTGTGTGTGTGTGTGTGTGTGTGTGTAAGAGAGAGAGAGAGAGAGAGAGAGAGAGAGAGAGAGAGAGAGAGAGAGATGGGGGAGGGAGGGAAAAAAGTAGGTTTATAGGCAAGTTGAGTGTTTTTTTTTTTTTTTTTTTTTACAGAATGTGAACAGAGGAAGAAAAAACAAACTAAAAAAAAATAATTCCAGGTAGATTTAACTCTTTACCAAGGAGACATATTCAGTTGTGGTAAAGAGGTCTAATCAGTAATCACCTTTTATACAGCTGGCTAAGGTGTAGGATTTGTCCAGTTCCCTTGGGTGAACACAAATATAGGGCAGGCGAGGAGCATTTTGTGAGATGTTTGGATGGTTGGAAATACTGGTAAGTAATATTCAGTCACTTAAGAGTTTCTTGTACAGGCAGGTCCATATATACCGCTGCACTACACACGTACAGTACCTGACTCCTTAACACATTTTCCTCTGGGATTTATTTTATACACACACACACACACACACACACACACACACACATTTAATCGTATCTTAGCCCTCTTGGGACTAAGATACGAATAAATGTGTGTGTGTGGATGAGTAAATTGCGAGTGGGTCTTCCTGTCTCGGCTACCCCCCTTCTCTGGGGGAAGTAACCAAGGTGTATAGATAAACAGATAGATATTGCTTACTGTCCTCTTCTGTGTTATATAAATCCCTCCAATATCACCATAGTCTGCATTGACAACACACTAATAGGACAAACACTGCCCAAAAATTATTCGCTTAGGAAGAGGTGTTAGGGAGCTTCCTTAACCGAGGAGAATACGAGCCCTTGTGTGTTGCGGGGACGGCTCAGTCTGCTGGTCTGGGTGTGGGTTTGGCAGTGGGAGTGCGGAATGAATAAATGGTGCAGGAAATATTTAATAACGCTAATGAGCCGTTCCCGCAACACACGAGAAATTGCCCAGGTGGAAAATGAGCGTTATATCTGGACCAGCCGGTTTGTTCATGTTTTACGGCCAGACGATTTTATTCAGCTTAATAAATGCCCCGATAGCCAAGGGGTTACTGTGTTTTTATTGTGGACTCGATTTTAGTCCTATTGTAGCTTATATCACGTAGCTGTGTGGTAGATAAAGACCGCTCCTCTACATCCTTCACATGGCACTTCTTCGTGACTAGCACTGTATTCTGGTGGTGTTAGTCTTTTGCTGCAACTCAGTATTCAAGACGGAGAGATGGCAGCTTTAGCCAGGTTAGGGCAAAAGGAGTATAGTGAAGGCTACATTTTTTTTTTCTTAATGCGTCTGACTCAGAACATGGATTAAACAGCCCCGTTCCCTGAGGCCCAGGAATCCTCCTATGTACCACACACCTTCACATGTCACCATTTGGGCGCTGACATCCACCGTCCATGTTGAACACATGCTAGGGCTGTGTCATACTAGTATACTGAATGTATTAGCGGGGGTGTTGTTATATGACGATGGGTCTTATGGTACATCAGCAACGTCTGCGTTAACGATCGTCAAACCCTCTGCCCCAGCCGGGATTCGAACACACATCCACTGGGACAGCAGAACACCTCTCTACTGCCTCGGTCACCGCCTCCTTACCAGTTAGTAAAGGCCCTCCTTAGCTGAATTAAATCGTCTGGAAATAGGAAAATGGAATACAAAGGTTATCATCTTGCCAACTCAACCAGCCGTAGAAATGTAAAGAACTCTATGTTTAGTAAGGATGGGGGGGGAGGGAGAGGAACCAAAATGGCGATAGTTGTCCCATGAATGTATCTGTAAGACTTGTATCTGCTAAAGGGATCTAACACTAAACTTCTTTTGTTTGAGATAAAACGATGGAGAAGTGGAAAGGTGTTTGTAATTGCTGACATCTAACCTTCCTTCCTTGTGCTATAAATCAGACCTAACATAATGGAACTTAAGATAGTCCTGCCTAACTTAACCTAATCTATCCCAATCCAAACCAACCCTGCTTAACCCAACGTAACCCAGTCCAATTAAATACAACCCAAACTAAACTAACTCAACTTAAACCAACCCAACTACTTCTTTGGGGGAGGCGGTGGCTCAATCGGTAGAGAGTTGGTCTGTAGTCCTAACGGACCCGGGTTCAAATCCCGCTGGGGCAGGGAACTGTTTAAGGGTTTGAATTTGATAAAAATCAGACTTTACTGATCTACCAGAAGACCCGGTGACATGTCAAAAAAATACCCCCGCTAATACCAATACACCAGTCCTGTATGAGAGCCCTAGCATGTATTCAGGATGGACGGTGGGTGTTAGCGCCGAAGTGGTGACATGTAGAGGTGTGCGGTACGTAGAAGAGCTACTGGGCCTTGAAAGCAGGCTGTGAAGCCTATGCCCAGAGTCGGACACATAAAAAAAAAAAAAGTTTCTGCATGTATTTAATCAGATCCCCCCCCTCTCTCTATCTCTTCCGTGTCTATTAGTGGCTATAAAAATGATTGTTGGTTTCAATAACAGAATTACTTTACTCGTAATAATGGAAAGAAAAGAGATTACGTGGTATTTAGTTCAGTGTGTGTGTGTGTGTGTGTGTGTGTGTGTGTGTGTGTGTCAAGGCAGGTTGATGAGTGCTATGGAAATGGAATTCAACTTGTCTGTCATGTTCCTCTCTCTCTCTCTCTCTCTCTCTCTCTCTCTCTTGCCGTGTCTATTAGAGCCTATAATAAGGCTTGTTGGTTTCAATAATTGAATGACCTAACTTGTTATAATGGAATGATAAGAGATTGCGTGGTATTTGGTTCAGTGTGTGTGTGTGTGTGTGTGTGTGTGTGTGTGTGTGTGTGTGTGTGTGTGTGTGTGTGTGTGTGGGCAGGTTGATGAGTGCTATGAAAATGGAATTCAACTTGTCTGTCATGTTCCTCTCTCTCTCTCTCTCTCTCTCTCTCTCTCTCTCTCTCTGTTCAGTGTTTTCTCATTACTTATATTTTTCTGTTTTCGCTTCTTTAAGTTATCAGGTATTCTCTTTCCCCAGCGTTTTTCTTTTATCAGGTATTCTCTTTCCCCAGCATTTTTCTTTTCTTTTTTCTTTTTTTTTAATTTATCAAGTATTCTGCCATTCCTTGACATTCTTTCAGTACTGATATTTTCCTTATCTTTTTTAAATTTATTTTTGTAGTTTTTTTCATTAATGCTTTTTTATTATTTTTTATAATTTGCTATTCTCTTTCCCGCCCTTCTATTTTTTTTTTCAAATGGATATATGGTCTTATTTTTCTTATATTCTTTAGCTTTTTTGTAATTTTATATTCTCTTTCCTTGCCTCCGGCTTATTTTTTTTTATTGGATATGTAGGTGACTTAACAAAAATGTGTCTTTAAATTTCAGTAAAAATATTAGTACAAATGTGTTCAGTGGTGATCTGTCGTGAGTAGTTCCATTTTTTCATTCTTTGTTAGTGATATATATTGATTTCCCTTTTTTTTTTTTTTTTCATTTTTTGTGTTTAACTGAAACTTTCAAAATTTTTACCTTAACGATAATGTAAAGCTTCCTGGTGTGGGCCTGTGGTAAGTCATTTTTTTTCTTTTTCTCATTTTTTTTTCATTCGCTGTTATTGGATAGTAATGGAATTCACCGATGGTTTGAAGGCAACTTGTAGGTATACGGTAGTAAAATAGAGATGAATTAAAATGAGAGGATTGTGAGTTGGAGGGAAGGCAGCCTGATGGTGTAAGACAGACAGAGATCCAATATGTTTAGGATGCTTATGGAATTTACGGATAATATTCTGTAAACTCATTATTTAAATGAAAGTGGAGGAAGAGAGGGCGAGGGAGACCGAAAATGAAATGATGAATTACAATGGAGGAGGAGGAGGAGGAGGAGAAGGAGGAGGTGACCGAGAGTGAAATGAAGAGATTGGTTAGAATGGGGGTGGAGGAGGAGGAGAGATAGAGAGAGTGAAATGAATAGATGAGTTTGTATGAGGGTGGTGTGGGTTGGAGGAAGGGCAGCCTGATTGTGGAAGACAGGTTGAGATGGAAATAATTTGTTTTGGGGTTAAGGTGTCTGGCCACATACATGGCGATAAATTATATCTTCCTTGTGATGCCCTGGTTTAAATATTTCCAAATTATTTTTTCCTTGCTCTTTTTTTTCGGGGGTTTATTTTTTCTATTTTTTTTTCTGTTCATTTATGGAATCTTTTCTTTTGATTGTTTTCATTTTTTTCTTTTTTGACATTTTTGGATTTTTCTATGGAAATTTGGGGATATACTCTTGATAAGTTTTCGGATTGTTTTTGATCATTTGTAGAATTTTTTCATTTTGATCATTTTTGGTATTTTTGTTTTTATGCTTTGGTCATTCAGCTGCGTTCATACCTTTTTTTTCTTTTCGCACTCTTATTTCGATTTTCACTCCTTTTTTTTTTTTCACATTCTCCTTACGAGTATATTTGTTTTTTAGGCTTTAATTTCTCAAAATTGGTTTCTCTTTTTCATCTCTTTTTTTTCTCAAATGTATTTTCTAATTTCGTTTTTTAGTTCTCTTTTTTTTTTTCAAATTTGTCTGCTTTTTTATCAGTTTTATTTTGTCTTTATTTTCTCAATCATGTTTTCTTCATTTTTTGTATTTTCTGTTGGTTTATAATCTACTCTTTCGTTTTATATTTTCAGTTTTGTTTCTCTTGTCTCCTTTCTTTTTACATTTTCTGTTTTGATTTTGTCTTCTTTTGTATTTTCCCAATTTTGTGTCAGTTATTCTCTTTTCATTTATATTTTCTCGTTTATTTTCTTTATTGTTTATTCTCATTTTTTTTTCTATATACAGTATTCTTCTTTAACATTTTCTCAATATTGTTTCTGTTTTCTCTCCTTTTTTTATTTTCACACTTTTATATTATTTTCATTTTCATTTTTTCAGCTATTTTTCAATTTTCTTTCCTTTTTCTTTCCTCAGTTCTTTCTATTTTCTCTGTTGCTTTATTCGTTCGTTTTTATTCCCTCTGTCCTTTTTTTTTTTTATTTCCTCAATTCTCAATTTTCTCTTATTTTTTTATCACTTAGTTTTGTTTATTTTCTGCATCGTTTCTTTTTTATCTCATTTCGTTATTTCTTTCTGTTTTTCAACCTTGTTTCCGTTTTCTCTCTTCTTTTTGTACCTCCTCAATTTTGTTTATTTTCTCTCTTAATTCTTTTCTTAATTATGTTTAAAGATTTCTCTTCTCTTTTTAAGTTCTCCATTTTTCTTTTTTTTTAGTTTTGTTTCTATTTCCTCATTTCTTTTTTATTTTTTCACTCTTGTTAATTTTCTCGTTCCTTCCTTTATTTTTTTTTTCCTCTTCCAGTTTTGCTTCTGTTTCTCTCATTTCATTATCATTATCTAATTTTTTTTAAATATTAAGTAATTTTTTCTTAGTTTATTTTCTTCTCTTTTTTTTTCATACTTTTGTTTCTTCCTTCCCTTTCTTCTGTTATTTCATTTTATTTTATTATTATTTTTTTTTTTGGCTTCAACGTTTTTCGTTTCGCACCAATCTGGGATTGTCAGTTATTTAGTGCTTTGTTTGAGTACTCTCTCTCTCTCTCTCTCTCTCTCTCTCTCTCTCTCTCTCTCTGTATCTATGTCTATACAGTATATCTCAGTCTTTCAGTCTAACTGTGTCTGTCTGTCTCCTGTCAACCTGCCTACCTGTTTGCATCTGTCTGTCTCTACCAGTGTTAGTTCGTTTCTCCACAGCAAGAGAAAGCTTACTGAACACAGCTGAATACAGTATAGAAAGAAGAAAGAAAATAAACAGAAAACCGGAAAACGAGAAGCAGGATTTGTTAGGTTCAGGGAGGGGGGGCCATTTTATTTGCCTTTTTTTTTTTTAATACTTTTTCTTACCGTAGTGTCAGTTGTGGGTCGTATCTGATTATTACCAAAACTGTAAACACTAATAGGCTACATCTGATTGGTGCACCTTAACCCACTAAACAACCTGGAGTTCATTTTTGATATGGTTACCACCCAGCGTTGTAAATTGTTTCCTGGGCTTCCAGAAAACATTTGACTTATTACTCGGTGTAGATTCAAGGTACATGGTGTGCACTCCATGTAGCACCGTTCTTTGGGGGGTGTATTGTATGTCTCTCTCTCTCTCTCTCTCTCTCTCTGTATATATATATATATATATATATATATATATATATATATATATGTCAATGTGTGTGTGTGTGTGTGTGTGTGTGTGTGTGTGTGTCTGTCTGTCTGTCTGTGTGTGTGTGTGTGAATGAATATGTGTGAGTGTGTGTGTGTGTGTGTGTGTGTGTGTGTGTGTGTGTGTGTGTGTGTACGTATGAATGAATATGTGTGCGTGTGTGTGTATGAATGTATATGTGTGTGTGTATGTATGTATGAATGAAGGAATGTGTGTGTGTGTGTGTGTGTGTACATGTCAGGATTGCCCCTTCTCTACACTAAATATATTTCCCTTTCCTCCTCCTCGTGTCTATAATTCCTCCATTTTTCTCTTTCCTCTGTGTACCTTCTCCATCGCTCCTCCTTCCCTCTCCCTTCTCCGTAATGGTTAACTCCTGTGGAAAGTCTCCTTTGTGCATTTCTTGCTTTATTCCCTCCTCCTTCCTTCCTTCCTTCCTTTTTTACTTCTTTCCTTCTCTTCTTTCTTCCATCATTACTTCTTTCCTTCCCTCCTTCCTTCCCTCTTTTCCTTCCTTCCTTCCCTCTGTCCTTCCTTCCTTTCTTCCATTCTTCCTTATATCCTTCCTTCCTTACTTTCTCTCCCTCCGTCCTTCCTTCAATCCTTCCTTCCTTTCTTTCCCTCCGTCCTTCCTTCAATCCTTCCTTCCTTTATGCTTAGTTCCCTCCCTTCTCTCTCTCTCTCTCTCTCTCTCTCTCTCTCTCTCTCTCTCTCTCTCGAGCTGCGTTTTTGTCGTCAAAGCTGACGGATTGGATTCGAAGCCATCTTCAAGGACACTAAGCTGCTCCGTTGTTGTCTGCCAAAGTGATACGAAGCCGACCCAAGCATTTGTCATCGAAACCAAGACCGTCTTCGTATCTCACCGAAGCGTGGTCTGGAGCAGTCTTGGTGCATCTTGGGGAGAGTGAGAATGGCCAGCAAGGACACGTAAATGATAAATATCATGCAATCTGCACGATGTACATAAAATTTGGGTGCACGTGGCTAATATTAACGACATATAGAGCCAGTTCAGCACAGATAAGGGCTACTTGTAAATTGCATATTCGACAGATGACAGTTGTTCAATCAGTATGTGGATGGGGTAATAAAAGAGATACAAGGTAGGGCAGTTGATGTTGGAGCGGCCCTAGTGAGAGACGGCAGTGTTTGGAAACTCCCTGTACTGTTGTTTCCAGATGATACTATGTTGATAAATGAAGACGAAAGGGAGCTGCAAGGCTTGGTGGATGAGTTTGGGAGAGTGTGTAAGAAACGGAATCTAAATGTGAATGTTGGGAAGAGTAAAGTTATGGTCTTCGAGGGAGATGAAGTCAGTGAATGTACAGTGAGGCTGGATGGTGAGGAAATGGAAAATGTGAGTACGTTTAAGTATTTGGGTAGTGTGATAAGTAAGGATGTAAGTTTGGAGGGTGAAGTTCTTCAAAGGGTACAGCAGGGAAGAAAGGTTGCTGGTTCCTTGAAAGCAGTGATAAGAAACAGGGAAGTGTGCATGGAAGTGAAAAAGTTATTACTTGACAGTATTCTGATAACTGTAACGTATGGAAGTGAAGCAGTGAGATGAGTTATTTGGGAGGAGCATGTGGAGTCACATGGAGAGTGAGACCAACAAATAAGGACATGAAGGAGCGTTGTGGTGTGGCTGTGGATGTGATAAGAAGCATTAGGAGAAACACACTGAGGTGGTTTGGCCATGTGGAGAGGATGGAGAGTGAGAGACTGACAAGGAGAGTGTATGTGAGTGAGGTGAAGGGTGAGAGAGGGAGGGGAAGGCCAAGGATGAGCTGGAGGGATGGAGTGGAGAGGTATATGAGAGAGGGGTGTGTGAACTGGGAGGAGGGCAGTGGAATGGCGGGGGACAGGGCGACGTGGAGGCTATTTGTTTGTGGCCACCCCGTAAGGGATTAAGGCGTCTGGCAAAAGATATATAGATCTTCGGCGAACCCCCTCTGTTTACACTGCATATCGGCAAGTGTAGTTTTTCGGTTCTATGTGTCCTGTACTGTTTTTGTGGACAGAAACCAAGCTGCCCAAGACGCGCTGCGAATCCCAAGCTCCAGCTTGGATGACACAAACACGGCCTAGTTGGTGGGGAAGTAAAATACAGGAATAAAGGGAAACACTGGGGCTGAACCCAATATCCCAGACCAGTTTTCTTCAGTTTAAGGGACAAGTAGAAATGTATTAAGGCGTAACTGACAAGGACAGCACCTAAACATTTTCCTTGTGTATGATACGCATACCGTCTAATGTGTATTCAAGGTCCCTTATTTTACTTTCCCTATTGTATCAATATTTCTTCATCGTTAACGAGAGAAAGATGGACAAGCTTTAGAAATTAATGGAAAAGAGCACTGAGTAGGATTAAGAGAGAGAGAGAGAGAGAGAGAGAGAGAGAGAGAGAGAGAGAGAGAGAGAGTTTAATATCTTTATATGCGTGTGGGGGAAACTTTTTATGTACATGTCATTGTTTGAGAGAGAGAGAGAGAGAGAGAGAGAGAGAGAGAGTTCAACTTCCACTGAAGTTATACAGCTTCACTGGCTCTTTCTTTATTTTCTCTGTTTTTCACTTTCCTTCTCTGCTCTCTGTTTCTTTATTTTCTGTTTCTATTTCCGTCTTCACTATATTCGTTCCCTCTCTTTCCTTTATCCTTATCATCTATTCTCTTTCTTCTTCCTTCCTTTCTTTTCGTTTCCCTCTTCCTCTTCTTCTCCTTCCCTTCCTTGCTTTTATACCCTCTCATGTTTCCTTCTTTCTCATTATTATATATATTTCTTCATTTCTTCTCACTACCGTGGTCACTTAACCCTTGTTTCTCTCTCTCTCTCTCTCTCTCTCTCTCTCTATCTATCTATCTATCTATATATATATATATATATATATATATATATATATATATATATATATATATATATATATATATATATATATATATATATATATTCCACCCAACCATCATCCAATCCTACATTACCCCATGAGGACCGAAGGAGCCCGGGGCTAGGCAGTTGGTCCTGATATTTAAGATTAGAGTGACCAGCCTCACTCATCCCTGAGTGGCATTACGTGAGCAATAAACCCCAACCATCCCTTGGATATAAACCTTCACAGGCTCAATCAGACAGGAGCATAATAATTACCCACTAAACTCTCTCTCTCTCTCTCTTTGTATATATATATATATATATATATATATATATATATATATATATATATATATATATATATATATATAGTGTTACATAGCCTATGATTTCATCATCCTTTGTGTAATTTTAACGCACAGTATCCTGCATGTTTGATCACGAGCGTGTTCTGCCTCAGTCCCCCCCTTCTACCGTTATAGTAAAGTCGTCTTTTCTGTTATTCAGTGCGGGATTGTCAACTCTTTGTCCCCATGGCTTCATTTGCGCGTCCTTCTTACAAGTTGTATCAAGCTCTGCCGGCCCCTATATAATGAGCTCAGTCTCTGCATCATTGCCACTTAGATCTACTCCTCATTTTGCTCACATCTCTGTCCTCCCCTGTACAGTTATTATTATTGTGAGTGCTCAGAAAGTCTCCAATCATCTAGCAGCTGTGTGATTTGAGTATAAGTGTTATTGCATTTTGTTCTTGTACTGTATAGCTTAAGTTTAATTTGTAGGTCTAGTGAAGTTTTTGTAATTCATGTAGGGATCTTTATGTCCATCATTTTTAATAATATTTTGTGTCTGTAATAATTTATCTTTCATTAACTGAGCATTGCCCGGTGTATTTTCATTTTATCAGGGCTGACTTAGATAAATTTACTCTTGCTAATTTCGTGTTAATAGAGGCTATTGCAGTTAACCATATATTTAACCTGTTTTTTTGCCATTACATTATCCTTATGAGTCCTGAATGTTTTGTTGTTAGTTTGTGCATTAAACTTTAACTTGTAATTTTACCTAATTCTTTTGTTTTGAACCTGGAACTTTACGGGACAGTAGTGCTCTTAGTATTCTCACTTAAAGTGTACATTATCTTTCTCTGTTCCGTAACATAAATTTGGCGACCTCATATCAGAATATTCAGGATATTATCATAAGGATATTGTTTGATATTTTGTGACTGTGAATTATTCATGATGTCTACTATTACTACACTTGATGAAGCCAAGGATTTTTTGTCAAATGTGCAAACAGTGTGTGATGTAGAAAACAGAACAAAGAATGAACTTAAGCTTGTTGCTCAACAGTTGGAAATTGCTGTTCGCTCTCATCATTCTAAAGATCAAATTGTTGATATGATTAATGAAAGCTTGTTTAATGTAACTCCTCCAAATGAGCAAACGCAGATTGAATTAGCTAAGTTACAGGTAGCCCTGCAGGAGGCTCGTGTTAATGAGGCAAATGCTCGTATTCAAAAGGCACAGGTACAGGCTCAGGCACAAATTGAACTTGCCAGGATTCAGGCAGACCATGAGTATCGCATGAAACAAGGTGGAACTGGATCATCTAGCTCTGATGATTTTGATGTGGCTAAAAATGTTAAACTTGTCCCTCCTTTTAATGAATCTGATTTAACAAAGTATTTTCAGTTCTTTGAGAGGGTAGCTACAGGTTTTAGTTGGCCCAAGGAGTATTGGTCAGTACTCCTTCAAACTGTTCTCACCGGTAAAGCTCAAGTAACTTATGCATCTTTGCCTCAGGATCAATCTGAAAATTATGATGTAGTTAAGAGCTTGATTCTTAAGGCCTATGAGCTTGTTCCTGAAGCCTATAGAGTAAAATTTAGGACAACTTACAAGCAAGATAAGCAATCCCATGTTGAGTATGCAAAAATCAAAGAAGATCTGTTAGAGCAGTGGTTAAATTCTAAGAATGTGGATTCTGATTTTGGTAAATTTAAGCAGATGATTTTGCTGGAGGATTTCAAGAGGTGTATTTATAAAGATGTGAGCCTATATCTTGATGAGAAAAGAATAGATAATTTGGCTGATGCTGCAGTTTTAGCTGATGAATATGTTCTCACTCACAAGAGATATTCTAAAGAAAAAGGGAAAGCTGAGAGTAAGTACGTTGCCTCTACTCAGAGTACAGGTAACAGGACAGAGAATAAAGATGATGTTTCTCAGGAAGTAAATACCAGCTCCACCTCTAGATTTCAGAAAAGTATATATACTTATTGTAGTAAGCTTGGTCATACTACGGAGAGATGTTTCAAGAGACAGCGTGATTTGAACAAAAAGGAGTCTTTAAATATTCAGTCAATTGGTCTAGTGTCCACTCTTGCGAGTTCCCAGAATTCTTTAACTGAGTTAACTGAACCTGCTTTGAGGGGTAACTTAAATTCTCATGATGGAGCTCCTCTTTTGAGCAGTAACGTGGGTGACACTCTCAAGAGTTCATGTGCTAATTTCCTGTCTGATGGTTTTGTCAGTCCTCTGGACAGTAATGACAGGAAATCAGTTCAAATATATCGTGATACAGGTGCTTGCCAATCCCTTATGCTGACCAGTGTTCTAGGCTCTAATGTTAATTCCTCTGATGAAACTGTAATCTTACAAGGTGTAGGGAATAATTACTTCTCTGTCCCTCTGTGCAGAGTGAATTTAGAGTCTGGTTTTGTTAATGGTTCCGTTATGGTTGGGTTGGTTGAGACACTCCCAATGTCAGGTGTAACTTTCTTACTTGGAAATGATATTGGTGGAAGTCAAGTGTGTCCAGCTCCTCAGTTGTCTACTGTAGTGAGCCAGTGGCTGCGGCCCAGGATTGTGATGTCCCTGATGTGTTCCCTGCATGTGCTGTCACTAGGGCTAACTCTAAAGTTACTGGTGATTTAGAGGATAATGATGATGATGATGTTATCCTAGCTGACACTTTTCTTGCTAATTTGGACCACTCACCAGATGAGGCAGTACCCCGTAGTGTTGATAATTTGTCTCGTCAAGAGTTGGTTGAGTTGCAGGTTGCTGACCCTGAGTTGAAAGGTCTAGCTAACTCTGCTTGCAGTGAGGAAGAGTCAGCTGGTGCTTCTACTTGTTATTATATAAAGTCAGGAGTACTTATGAGGAAGTGGAGACCCCCAACAGCATCAGCCGACTGTGAATGGGAGGTTGTACATCAAGTTGTCATCCCTCGTGTTTGTAGGCAGGATATCATTAGAGTGGCTCATGATTCCAGTTTGGCAGGACACCTTGGAGTGAGGAAGACTGTGGCACGCATTTTGAAACACTTTTACTGGCCAGGTATCTTCAGGGATGTTTCCTGGTATTGTAAGTCTTGTCAAGTTATGGGGAAGTGTAATCAGACCGAAAAGGTTGCACCTCTAGTTCCCATTCCTCCTTTTGAGGCGCCTTTCACCCGAGTGTTGGTGGATATTGTGGGCCCTCTTCCTAAGACTTCTTCAGGATTTTCTTATGTGTTGACCCTGATTGATATGGCTACTCGTTATCCTGAAGCCATTCCACTTAGAAATATCTCAGCAAAGAACGTGGTTAAGGAAATGCTGGGGTTCTTCACAAAGTTTGGTCTGCACAAGGTGGTACAGTCAGACTGGGGAAGTAATTTCATGTCAAATGTTTTCAAGCAGTCTCTGAAAGAGTTGGGCATCACCCAGATCATGTCTTCAGCTTACCATCCCCAGACCCAAGGAGCGTTGGAGAGATATCATCAAACACTCAAATCGATGCTCAAGAAATACTGTTTGGAACATCAGAAAGACTGGGATAAAGGTCTTCCATTCGTTGTATTTGCTGCAAGAGAATCTCCAAATGAATCACTGGGCTTCTCACCTTTTGAACTACTGTTTAGCCATGAAGTAAGAGGACCCCTTAAGTTACTCATGGAATGCTGGCTGTCGGAGGAAGATGACGTCAACCTGCTGGAGTATGTGATGAAGTTCAAAGAACGGCTGTCCACTGCTTTACAGCTGGCGAGAGAGAATTTAGGAGCTGCTCAGGAGAAGATGAAGACTTGGTATGATAAGAAGTCCAGGTTAAGCCACTTTCACCCAGGAGATCAGGTTTTGATTCTGCTATCAGTTCATGGGCAACCTCTTCAAGCCAAGTTTAGTGGTCCTTATTTCGTGGAGAAGAAACTCAGTGATGTCAACTATGTCATCGCCACACCAGATCGTAGAAAGAACAAGCAACTTTGTCACATCAACATGCTAAAGTTATATCACAGGCGGGACGAAAATAATCCAGTCTGCACTGTAGCTGTTCCACCCGAGTCTGCAAGTGAAGCTCTCCCATGCAGTATGAGCCTGAGTGATAGTTTGGGGAAGAATCCTGATATCATGAATGATCTCCAGACCAAGCTTTCTCATAAAACCTACCGAGGAAAGGCAAGAGTTTCGGGCTTACTGCAGGAGTACCCGCAAGTGTTCTGTGCCACTCCAGGAAGAACCACTGTGTTGATGCATGATGTCGATGTTGGAGACGCAAAGCCAATTAAATTGCCTCCTTACCGTGTGAACCCAGTGAAAGTTCCTTTCATCCAGATGGAGCTTGGCTACCTGTTGGACCACAAGATGATTGAGCCCTGTCAGAGCGAGTGGAGTTCTCCTGTCACTTTAATCCCTAAGCCAGGTGGGTCACAGCGGCTTTGCATTGACTACAGACGTGTTAATCAGATAACCCAAACAGACACTTACCCTCTCCCTCGCGTGGAAGATTGCATAGACAAGATCGGAAAGGCTAGGTACATAAGTAAGTTTGATTTGTTAAAGGGATACTGGCAAGTACCTATGACTGAACGTGCTAGGGAGATCTCATGTTTTGTAACATTAGGAAAGACTTTTCCATGTTCTGTAATGCCATATACAGATTGTTTTAGAGTAATAAGAAATTTCCTTTGTAAATTTCTTTTTTCTTTGTGGGGAGGTGTTACATAGCCTATGATTTCATCATCCTTTGTGTAATTTTAACGCACAGTATGCTGCATGTTTGATCACGAGCGTGTTCTGCCTCAGTCCCCCCCTTCTACCGTTATAGTAGAGTAAGTCGTCCTTTCTGTTATTCAGTGCGGGATTGTCAACTCTTTGTCCCCATGGCTTCATTTGCACGTCCTTCTTACAAATTGTATCAAGCTCTGCCGGCCCCTATATAATGAGCTCAGTCTCTGCATCATTGCCACTTAGATCTACTCCTCATTTTGCTCACATCTCTGTCCTCCCCTGTACAGTTATTATTATTGTGAGTGCTCAGAAAGTCTCCAACCATCTAGCAGCTGTGTAACTTGAGTATAAGTGTTATTGCACTTTGTTCTTGTATTGTATAGCTTAAGTTTAATTTGTAGGTCTAGTGAAGTTTTTGTAATTCATGTAGGGATCTTTATATCCATCATTTTTAATAATATTTTGTTTCTGTAATAATTTATCTTTCATTAACTGAGTATTGCCCGGTGTATTTTCATTTTATCAGGGCTGACTTAGATAAATTTACTCTTGCTAATTTCGTGTTAATAGAGGCTATTGCAGTTAACCATATATTTAACCTGTTTTTTTGCCAATATATTATCCTTATGAGTCCTGAATGTTTTGTTGTTAGTTTGTGCATTAAACTTTAACTTGTAATTCTACCTAATTCTTTTGTTTTGAACCTGGAACTTTACGGGACAGTAGTGCTCTTAGTATTCTCACTTAAAGTGTACATTATCTTTCTCTGTTCCGTAA
The DNA here is from genome assembly GCF_032717465.1 of Coenobita brevimanus. Classification (NCBI taxonomy): domain Eukaryota; kingdom Metazoa; phylum Arthropoda; class Malacostraca; order Decapoda; family Coenobitidae; genus Coenobita; species Coenobita brevimanus. Next base: position 15,648,925 of record NC_137065.1, read on the forward strand.
CAATATATATATATATATATATATATATATATATATATATATATATATATATATATATATATATATATATATATATATGTATATATATATATATATATATATATATATATATATATATATATATATATATATATATATATATATATATATATATATATATCTGTCTGTCTATTTGTCAAAATGTGTCTGTCTTTCTTACTATCTAGTTATGTGTCTATATACTTGTCTGTCCACTGCTGTCTGTCTGTCCATCTATATCTATCTGTCTTTGTCTGTCTACCTACCTTTCTAACTATATTAGTCAAGCTATCTATATCTTTCTATCCACCTGTCTATATACATGTCTTTCTTTCCATCTGTCTGCTTATTCATCAGTCAATCCATCCATCCATCCGTCAGTTCAACTCTCACCTCCTCCTACGTATCTTATTTTTTCTTCTCCATTTTTCTTCCTACTTTTTCTTCTCCCTTTCTTTCTTTCCCTCTCCTTCATCTCCTCCTATCATCACTCCTTCTCCCCTCCCCTCTCTTCAGCATAGCAAACCTTTGAACAAACTTCTTCCGTGTTGATTCTGCCCTTATGCACTTCATCCTTCCTTCCTTCCCTCTTTCCTTCCCTCCTTCCTTCCCTCTCTTTTGCTTTCTTTCTCTTGCTTCCTTCACTCCGTTAATATAGGAATGCATCTGTGAGAGAGAGAGAGAGAGAGAGAGAGAGAGAGAGAGAGAGAGAGAGAGAGAGAGAGCACAAACTTGGATAGGGTGTATAACTTCAAGGAGGACTGAACTGACTCTCTCTCTCTCTCCCTCAGGTTCTGTGTATGTCTGTATATTTCTTATAATCTCGTCGCAGTCTGCATCAATAACAGACAAGAGGACACTGAGGTTTAATGGGCAAAATAAATCGCCAAGGAGAAGATGTTACATATCCAGAGCCACTTATAATACAAGAAGTGCCCACAGAGTGTAACACCCGCGCCGTTAAATCTATCGCAATGCTCGTCTGCACAAGCAGTGAGCGTCTTTGGTTTGGAGTATCGTAGTGAAAAAATGCTGGAAAAGTAGCGAGAAAATGCCGATAAAGAGGTAGAAAAAGCTGGGAAAGTGGTAAAAATGCCGGAAAATGGTGGAAAAACACCGGAAAACTGTTAAAAGTTCAGGGTAAAAGTGGCGATAAATGCTGGACGCTTCGAGACTAAGGAGATATTTATGTGAGAAATTCTTTACCAAACGGGCCTGGAGGTTCCACCTACAATATAAACTCACGCTCTCAAGATAAGTACTTTAGGTACATGATCAACACAGATACTTAACTGCTCCATTGTGATTGCAAGTATTGATTGGAAAACGACAATATATACACTTCTGGGGTATTTAAGGAAGCGGCCTGGTCGCCCGCGGCAATGTTTACCGAGAATCTCTCCGACAGGCCGCGTTGTTTACCAACCATCGCCCCGACTGGACACGTCAGTGTATCCCGTGTCAAAGGAATGGGAAACTTAATGAATTAACCAAACCTAACCTTATGAAACCAAACCTAATCCAACCTAACCTCACGTTTGACAGCCAGCTTTCAGATTTAAAAATGCGCGTTAGCAACATTAAATATGGCCGGCTACTGGCATACGTCGGCGTAATATTTATGCATTGTAAATCCTCATTTACAGCTTCCAGGGGCAAGTTTATAAAACGCCAAGTAGCTGTGGTAGTCCAGGAATAATAACAAGTAACCTGTGAAAGACTCATTTCAATAGAAAATATTGAAAGGCCGCACACGTTTGGTAAAGAATTTAGGATATGTGTTCGAACAAGACGGGACAGAGTGATCGATATGTCATAAAGCTGAACATTTGACCCTTCCTTGTAACCTTGACCTTTGACCCATTGCTCTCAGAATCCAACTACTTCATCCCTACCTCACCCTTAACCCATTCACCAAGCTTGGCTAAAATCAAGTCAGTAGAGTTTAACTTGACCTCACCCTATGACTTCACTTTTGGCTTACTATCCCGAGAATAAAATATCATCCGAGGCTAACAGTAAACCCGCCCACCAAGTTTCATCAAAATCGAATGAAAACTATTTGAGTTAAAGGTTAATCCATGGACCTTCCCTGTGATCTTTATCCCCGAGAGATTATTCTCAGAAATAAATCACCTCACTCATTCCTGTCCTTCAACCGTTACACCAAAGTTTGGTTAAAATTAGATGAAAACTTAAGTTGATTCAGTACATTACCTATGACCATTTCGCTCTTGAATTAATGGCCTGTTCCTCTGATGGTTCTCATTATTTATGTCTAAATTAGATACAGTTCCAGGAAATTATTTTTCCATAATATTGCTAACAGACAGACAACCCAAACCAAACGCATAACCTCACCGCCCCCCGCTCTATCGCCCACGGGAGTAATAAACTACTCGACCGTATTATCTCGAATCCTAGTACTACTCATCACTAGTGAGGGACTCCTTCTCGCTGTGACACTGATATGACAGGCCAGTGGAGGTGCCTGGTTTTACATTCGTCCCTCAACCCCCATCCTATCCCCCAAAAGGAGCATGGTGGACTGCAGAAGATGGACAGCTTCATTCTGCAGTTCACTTAGTTTACATTTGATGAACCTGAGGCTACAACATCATCATCATCATCACCAACAATATTAGCATCAACATCATCAACGTCATCATCATCATCTCCAACAACATCTGCATCAACAACGTCATCATCATCATCATTATCACCATCACACCATCGCCACCACCACAACAACTGCTACAACTGCATTAAAATTTACTCTGCAGCCTCTTCCTTCCATTTTTTGTTCAGTTAACCTTGCAATACACGTCAACAGTGCAAAACAACCTCTATTTTTTCTCCATATTGGTATTTGGTCCTTGCTATTGTTATGGTTATTATTTCCATCTCTGCACGGGAATTTCTCGACCCCTTACCCTCGTCATCCCATTTCTTGCTCTTTTCATTAAGTTTTAGTGCAGTAGAGAGAGAGAGAGAGAGAGAGAGAGAATTTGGGTAGGAGAAAGTGTGTGTGTGTGTGTGTGTGTGTGTGTGTGTGTGTGTGTGTGTGTGTGTGTGTGTGTGTGTGTGTGTGTGTGTGTGTGTGTGTGTGTGTGTGTGTGTGTGTGTGTTATGACCTCATATGTTAATTATTCGTACTGACACCAAACAGTTTTATCACTTTGACTCATGTGACTCATTGTCAACTGATTACATTCGTTTGGAGTGCATGTTTCCCCTTCCAGCAAATGCCATTTTGGTGTAGCCCAAAAAGAAAAGTGTTATGCTTATGGCATAACTATTACTCAACAAGTAATGCATAAAAAGTATGCCATTAAAAAACTGTAGGCTTGGGGTTATATCCCCTTTTACTGCCTTGACTTTGTTCCAGTGGTTTATGGCGCTCTGCCATCTTGGTGTCTCCGTACATTTTATAAAACGTGTTTTTATTCTTGTAATGCTACAGTTGTCCGGATCTCGAAAGGATTTTTCAGCATAGGAAAGATCCCCCTCTGCAACTCTTCTCGCTGGTAATGAGAGGGTTATAAGAGTACAAGAAGGGGCATTCGTAGAGTGCGTCTCCCGCCCCAACAAACTGATCTAACGGACGAATATTTGCCTTTGCCCCGTGGCCTTGACCTTCGACCTATTGCTCACTTGGGTGATCCTCGTTCCATCCACCAAATTTGATCCAAACTACTTCAAAATTGTTTTGGTTCACACACACACACACACACACACACACACACACACACACACACACACACACACACACACACACGTCGATCAAACCAAACACTGCTAAATAAACCTCCTATCGTTTACACCCTTAAGCCCCGTCCACACGGTGCCTAAAACATTGCCCGAAACAATGCTAGGAACATGTCAGGAACGTGCTAGATACCTGCCTCCAAACACGCCACAAACATGTTGGTAAACCTGCCGGACTAAAAAGCTTCACAATGCTGCAAACATGGCTCCACACCAGTGATAATAGCATGTCTCGAAACAAGTTCTCGGGTTTGATCGTCCAAACGAGATATTTCAACATGTATGCAAACATGTCTGAAGCAATGTTTCAAACATGCTTCAAAACTTGTATCAGGCTCATGTGGACGGGGCCTTACTCACCAGTACAACTACAGTGATCCATTTTTTTTTTTTTTTATTCCGGCTTTGGTATGATTTTGCAAATTCCCTTCATGCAAAAAAAAATAAATAAATAAATAACAGAATGAAAACGAAGGAAAAAGAGGAAAAATGCATTTTTTTCCTGAAGTAGAATCGAATATTTTATAATATTTTTTCCAAGGTATTATTATTGTGATATCCGAAGCGAGGCTGTTTGCATACTGGTTTTATCGTAATACCTTCTTTTCTAACCTAATTTATGTGCTGTAGAGGGACGCATTCACGTGGTGCCACCCATACGACCAGGCGGAGGAGCTGCCTGGTTATACAAATGTTCGTCTATCCTTTTCTCACATCCCAAAAGGGGTTTGGTGGACTGCAGGAGAGAGTTTCAGCCTTCAGTCTTTAAGCACCTCTTCCACTGCGGTCTATTTTCCATACACCTCTTCCTTAGCGATTTAATTTGCATACACCTCTTCTCTAGTGATTAATTTTCCATACACCTTTACTTTATCGATTTATTTTCCATACACCTCCTCCTCAGCAATTTTGCATTCACCTGTTCTTAGCGATTTATTTGCGTATTACATCTTAATATTGTCTTGTATGATGTCAGTTTTATATCTTTTAATATCAACCTTTTTTTCATCATTAGTATAAGAAGATATTGAGGTCAAGTGTGCAGAATAAATCGCTGACAAACAGATGTTAGGAACTCTACATTGCCACATTCAGTACGAATATTAACGAAATTTAAAGCATTCAGGCACCTCAAACTTAACATCACATTGTTTAACCTAACCTAACCTACCTGTAATAATCTAATATAACTTTATAGTCTAATCCAACATGGTTTAAACCAACCTTCCCAAATTTCACCTGACCTCTCCTAACCTAACACTCTAATCTGCGTCTAACAACCTAATTTACCAACCTAACCTCACCTACCTAAAGTAGCCTAACAAAACTAATTCTAAGAGAACCTGACCTGATCAAACTAATCCAAACCTAGCCAAACAACTCTTAACCTATAATAACCAAACCAATCCTACCCAACCCTGACCTAACCATACTAATCCTAACCTAACCTGACCTGACCTAACCAAACCAATCCTACCCAACCCTGACCTAACCATACTAATCCTAACCTAATCTGACCCAACCAAACCAATCCTAACCTAACCTGACCAAACCAATCCTAAACTAACCTGACCTGACCTATCCAAACTAATCCCAATCTAACCAATCATAACCGTACCTAACTAATCTTAACCTAACCTGACCCAACCAAACAAATCGTAACCTAACCTAACCTAACCTGACCCCTCGAAAGCAATCCTAACCTATCCTAACCTAACCTACGCAGCAGCCTACCATGTCCTAACGTTGCTGCAGAGAGAGAGAGAGAGAGAGAGAGAGAGAGAGAGAGAGAATGTTTTCATTTAAGTATGGTGTGTGTGTGTGTGTGTGTGTGTGTGTGTGTGTGTGTGTGAGAGAGAGAGAGAGAGAGAGAGAGAGAGAGAGAGAACAAACTTGGCTGACGATGGGATGATTGTGAGAAATGTCTGCTTTTTTGAGAAATGGTAACCGAGAATTGAATTCCTTCACCTTTTTAATGATATTTCTTTTTTCGAGTTTTATTATTATGTTTATTATTATTATTATTATTATTATTATTATTATTATTGTCGTTGTTGTTTGTTGTTTTTGTTGTTGTTGTTTTTGTTCTTCTTCTTCTTCATCATCATCATCTTCGTCTTCTTCATCTTCTTCTTCCTATTATTATTATTATTATTATTATTATTCGTGGTAGGTGGGGGCGCTCACCATCCACTCACTCGATGTAGTGCTGCTGTCAGGTGTCTGCCCTTTCCTCTCCTCCATACTTCTTTCCTTCCATCCTCTTCTGTCTTCCTTTCCTTCATTCTTTCCTTCTCCTTCTGCCTACGGGTAACTTTACACTCCCTCTTCTGTCTTTCTTTCCTTCATTCTTTCGTCTTCTTTCTGCCTTTGGGTGACTCTACACTGAGTGACAAGCCAAATGGTTTCCTGTACACCAGGAAACTATATACTACACTGGATGGTAACCATATAACCAAATTTGGCACCTGGTGGTTTAGTGGGTAATTATTGCGCTCCTGTCAGATTGAGCCGGTGAAGGTTTATATCCAAGGGGTGGTTGGGGTTGATTGCTCATGTAATGCTACTCAGGGATGAGTGAGGCTGGTCACTCTCATCTTAAATGTCGGGACCAACTGCCCAGCCCCCGGCTCCTACGCTCCTCATGGGGTAATGTAGGATTGGATGATGGATGGATTATTATTATTATTATTATTATTATTATTATTATTAATATAAATATATATTATTGATTGTGACCGCACCTCATAGATATTAGGATCATTTTGTTTGTTATTTGAAAGAAATCCTGTCGCCTTATCCTAAGCAATATATTTTCCATATTACACCACAGTTTCCTCTTCTCCTATACTTCTTTCCCAATAACTTGGCTCATATTTTCGTCCTTACCATTGCACTTCCTCGTTGCTAGTATCGTATTCCGGTGTTAATCTGTTGTTACAGCTCAGCATTTAGGTTGACAAAAGTTTACCTAATATTTCACGTGTTTTGATTCTCACGTAACATTTCATGAGTCTCATTTAGTCTTTCACGTTCTCTGACTCTCACGTAAGTTTTCACGTGCTCTGATTCTCGCAAAATATTTCCAGTACTGTGATTTTCGCGTAATATTCACGTATTGTGATTCTCACGTCATATTTCACGTGCTTTGATTCCAACATAATATTTCACGTGCTATTGTTCTCATGTAATATTTCACGTATCGTGATCTTCATGTAATATTTCACGTGCTCTGATTCTCAAGTAATATTTTACGTGCTCTAATTCTCACGCCATATTTAACGTGTTCTGATTCTCACGTAATATTTCACCTCTTTTGTTTCTCATTTTCCACCACTGACGAATATTCCTAAGCTGACAGAGGCTTGGGATATTTCTCTGCCTAATATTTCACCTCTTCTTATTTATCATTATCCCATACTGGCTAACATTGCTAAAGCTGAGAGAGATTTGCAATGTATCACTGTCCTTAGATGTCTCTTGGATATGAGGCATCTGGGAGGAGAGTGACGGATGTGCCCTAAGTGTGTAGTAGACGCAGTGGAATAGTAGAGAGAGAGAGAGAGAGAGAGAGAGAATAAGAAGGTATTGGAATTTTAAGAGCAGTAGCCGAGTGGTTATTGACGTTATAGTCTTTTCACCTTAACGTGGCACAGATATTGGCCCTTTTGCAGATTATTCCAAGCGATTTACTTACAGAAAAGTTGTGTACTTCACCTCTACCTCCCCTCCATAACACTTCTTCGTGACTAGCATCATATTCTTCATTTATTTTACCCTGGCTTAGGCCCAAATTCCCGTCCTTCTTTAGCCTATTTCACGTCGTTCATATAGAGTGAAAGACAGCACTTCTTGGTGACTATCATCATATTCTAAACCTCTAGTATTACAGCTTAGCACTGGAGATGAACACTTTAATTTTAATCTATTACAACTCAGCATTGCCGATAGATAGAAGGCCATTTTAGGTCAAGGTGAAGTAATTAATATAACAACAAATTTGCGGCCACATAGTGCCAGGGTCGGAGTCCTGGTGCGGCCAGTTGGCACCACTAGACTGAGCTGTTCGTTTACCTTTTCTAGTTGGTAGTAATAGGAGTAACTGGGGTACCATGTAGATAACTGTGGTAACCAGGAGGATGAAGCGGCTTTGTATCGCAGGTTAATGAAGGAACATGCCACAGGCTCAAAGGCCTAATGAATCGAAATGAGCACCTCGCGTAGGCGCCTTATGCTGCCTTGTCCCATATTTACCTTTACCTTTTAGCCGAGGGAAAGGAAGAAAAACATACTCTTTTTACTCTAACTTGGCCTAAAATTGCTATCTGCCCACCTTGACTGCCGGGTTGTAACTACAGTATATTAACACTTGAACATGAAGCTAGTCACGAAGAAGTGCAATGGAGTGGGTGTAGAACAGTAGCATTATCCTTTTCTGCCAGTGAGTTAAGTGAAATAGGCCAGAGAGGGAGAAATGTGTGGACCCGGTTAAAATGAATGAGAAATATGAAAATGAAAAAAAAAAAAAAAAAAAAACGGAGGGAACGAGAAAATACAATAATAATAATAATAATAATAATAATAATTGTATTTGTAGTAGTAGTAGTAGTAGTAGTAGTAGTAGTAGTGGTGGTAGTAGTACTAGTAGTAGTAGTAGTAGTAGTGGTGGTAGTAGTACTAGTAGTAGTAGTAGTAGTAGCAGTAGTAGTAGTAGTAATAGTAGTAGTAGTAGTAGTAGTAGTAGTAGTAGTGGTGGTAGTAGTACTAGTAGTAGTAGTAGTAGTAGTTGTGGTGGTAGTAGTAGTAATAGTCTCAATAATAATGACACTAATAATAATAACAGTAATAATAATAATAATAATAATAATAATGTGATAATAATAACAGAAGGATGGAGAAGACTGAGGGGAAGGAATGAGGGGAAGAATGAGAGGATAATAAATATAGAAAGAAGATTTAGATAGATGGAAATAGATAAAAGAGAAGGTGGAAGGGAAGCAGGTGTGATTGACAAGGGACGAAATTTGATGGATAAAAAAAAAGGAAAAATTGTCTGATGATACATGGATAGATAGACAGATAGATATAGATAGGTAAATAGATAGATAGATAGATAGAGGGGGAGGGGGATATAGATTGATACTGGGAAAAAATGTAGAAGGAGAGAGAGAGAGAGAGAGAGAGAGAGAGAGAGAGAGAGAGAGAGAGAGAGAGAGAGAGAGAGAGAGAGAGAGAGAGAGAGAGAGAGAGAGAGAGAGAGAGAGAGAGAGAGAGAGAGAGAGAGAGAGCGAAAGCAGTTGCCTTCATATGCATGTATTACTCGGTGGAGGAGAGAGAGAGAGAGAGAGAGAGAGAGGTGGTCGTAATCTGGTCTTCTGAATCACAGATGTGTGTGTGTGTGTGTGTGTGTGTGTGTGTGTGTGTGCGTGGAGAACAGAGTGTGAAGGTAAGGAGCGAATACGAAGAAAATTAACAAAAACGAAGGGCAGAATATGGAGAAAATGGAGAATTAGTGTTGGGAGGAGAGAATGTGTTGGGGAAAAAGAGGGAAAAGAAAAGAGGAAGGTGAAAGAAGAAAAATCTCTCTATCTATCTATCTATTGTCAGACGCCTCAATCCCGTTTGGGGTGGCCACAAACAAATCGCCTCCAAGTCGCCCTGTCCCCCGCCATTTCACTGCCCTGCTCCCAACTCACACCCCCTTCTCTCATATACCTCTCCACCCCATCCCTCCATCTCATCCTCGGCCTCCCCCTCCCTCTTCCCCCCTCCACCTCACTCACATACACTTTCTTCGTCAGTCTTTCACCCTCCATCCTTTCCACATGGCCAAACCACCTCAGTGTGTTCCTCATAACGCTTCCTATCACATCCACATCCACACCACAACGCTCTTTTATATCCTCATTCGTCAGCTTGTCTCTCCATGTGACTCCACAGGCTCCTCTTAAATAACTCATTTCCACTGCTCTCACTCTTGACTTGTGTCCTTCCAACAACGTCCAAGCTTCACTTCCGTACGTTGGAGTTGGTATCACAATACTGTCATGTAGTAACTTCTTCACTTCCATGCTCACTTCTCTGTTTCTTATAACTGCTTTCAAAGAACCAGCAACCTTTCTTCCCTGCTGTACCCTTTCAAGCACTTCACCCTCCAAACCTCCATCCTTACTCATCACACTACCCAAGTACTTAAACGTACTCACATTTTCCAATTCCTCACCATCCAATCTCGCTGTACATTCACTGACTTCACCTCTCTCAAAGACCATCACTTTACTCTTCCCTACATTCACCTTTAGATTCCGTTTCTTACACACTCTCCCAAACTCATCCACCAAGCCTTGCAGCTCCCCTTCGTTCTTCACTCAACAACACAGTATCATCTGCAACAACAGTACAGGGAGTTTCCAAACACTATCCTCTCTTACCAGGGCCACCCCAACATCCACTACCCTACCTTGTACCTCTTTTATTACCCCATCCATGTACAGATTGAACAACCATGGAGATATGAC
>NC_137065.1:15661728-15681728 GCF_032717465.1 Coenobita brevimanus
CCCTTTCTCTTTTCTTCGTCTTTCTCCTTTTCTTTCTCTTTTCTGTTTTTCTTCCCTCTCTTTTCTTCGTCTTTCTCCTTTCTTCTTTCATTTGTTCTATTTTCTTCTTCCTCATTTCTTTCTCTTTCTTCGTTCTCTTATTTCTCCTTTCTTTCTCCTTCTTCATTCTCTTCTTCCCTCTCTATCGTCTCTTCTTCCTTCTCTTTTCTTCTTTCTTCTTTTTTCTCTTTCCTTCGTCCTCTTTTCTTCTTTCTGTTCTTGTTTCCCTTTTCTTCTTTCTCTTTTATTCTTACTCTTTTCTTTCTCTTCCTTTCTCTTTCTTTTTTCCTTTGTCTTCTTTCATTTTTCTCTTCTTCCTTCTCATTTCCTGTCTCTTTTGTTGTTACTCTTTCTTTCTCTTCTTTTCCCTTCTTTTTAATCTTCTTCTTTCTCTTCTTTCTTTTCTGTTCTGTCTTCTTTTTCTCTCCTTCATCTTTTCTTCGTTTTCTTCTCTCCCTGCCTCAGTCATTCCATCCTCCAAGCTTCTTTCTTAATTAAAATTACTTTCTTGCATCGAAGTCAGCCATTTATATCTTGCCTCTTGTTTTTCCCTTGTACTGTGTGCCTACATTTGACTTGTTAATAGTCAACAGCTTTTTCTCTTGTACCCCTCCCCCCGGTCTTCATTTTTTCGCACTCTCTTTCTTTTACTAAGACTTTTCCTTTCTCTCTCTCCCTCTTTTCCTTTTTTCTGTTTCTCGTCTCTAATCTTCTTTCCTTCCTCCAGCTCTTTCTCTCTCTTCTCTCCTACCTCTGTTTCTTGTTTTCTCATTCTTCCTCTCTCCTCTGCTCCCTTTTCTTTTTCCTCTGTATTCTTGACTTCTCCCTCCTGCCACCTGCCCTAACATCCATCTTCCCTTCATCATTACCTCTTTCTCTCCCCCAGTTTCTTCTTTCCTCCTCCCTCCCTCCCCAGTAACTTCTTTCACATGCAGATTAGCCTGCATCCCCCACTGCACCGCTGATAGACTTAGTAATGGAGGGAGATTTGCCGGTCCAGATGGAGAAGGAGAGGCTTTGTATATATTTGTGGAGTCTGTGATTAGAGTCTCTCTCTCTCTCTCTCTCTCTCTCTCTCTTTCTAGTCTAGTCCGGTTTTCAGGTATTTGGACAACTCCAGGCATTTTGGAGTCAAAGTTGGAAAATAAGCTTTTCTAAGGTGTGTTTTTTTTTTGTGCAGAATCCATTTTTGCTGTTTGCCAAGCTGTATCTCTCAAGCTGACACCGTCAGACGTGTAAATCCAAGATGGCCGCCTTAAACTCAAAAGCATCATTTTTACAAGTGGTGCCTCGTCCGTATAGCATTATGACGACCGTAAAACCTTATTAAAACCCACTATAAAGTCATTGAACATTAATTATTTTATTGATATTACTTTTCTCTTAATTGAGTAATAAACATAAACATAAATCCAGGATGGCTGACAACACATTTATATTACAACAAGTTGCAGATTGCAAATTGATGAACAGGCATAGTGGCAGTGTGTTTTACACAGTGTCATTGTTGGGCTTTGACATTGCTACAATCGTCATCGGATGTTCTACATTTGCATGCTGCTGTACAACGCAAGTGGGACTTTTTACATTTGCAACGTGCACTCATACATCGGTTGGCGCAGTTGCAGGTGATCAGTTCCCCACATGAGTCTGGGACTGGGGGTAGGGACATCAGCGTTGGCACCAGTGATGCAATAACAGTTCTTCAATGTCTTCGCTGTTTGCTTTTGCCTCTATTTCAGCCCTCAGCCCTTGTGCTTCGTTTTGGATGAAGGTCAGGAGTTTTGGCATCAGGATTCTCCACATGGCCTGGATGGTTAGCTTATGAGCTCGCATTGCTTTGGAGTATGATTTGCCTTTGCCCGTGAGGACTTGTTCTGCTGTACCAGGACCAAGGATTTTGCTTTCAACCCAAGCCTTCAGTAGACCAGATGATTGAACATGTTTCCCAATGACCTTCAGAAAGTTCAGCGATATGTGCAACCGGCCCATTCTGACGATCAGGAAGTCCTGGTATTCGTCCTTTGCCCACTTGAGCTCCATCAGCTTACAATAAAGGGCTTCACCAACTGTAAGTACGACGTGGTGTTGTCCAAGTTGTGTTGCAATGTGTTTGCACCTCTGAACCACCGTATGGAGAGTGTCAAGTTCATGGGCTGGGGCCTGGACAATTGGTATGTAACTAACACTCGTCATTTCAGGATTGGCGCTACAGTTGCTTTGGTTAAAATGTGTCCAGCCTGTCTTGATGTCCACATCTTGTCATTTCAGGAAAAAGGCCATGTCCTTGGCAATGGCTTGAGCTGCTGATGGATTGTCATCATTTGATTCATTGTATCATTCTTTGTTGATGTCCTCAGTTGCTCTAGGTTCTAGTCTTCCTGTCACCACTGCAGCAGGTGCAATTTGATCCATGACTTCGGGAACTTTCAGACTCGTGTTTGGGGAAGGTCGAAGGTCCTTCAGTCCTATGTCGGCTTCGGGACCTCTTTGCCATCCAGCGATCTGTGTGGCATGGAAGTTGTTTTTACCATCAAAACTGTTGTCGTTGATGTCAATGTTGTCACACGTGAAGTGCACGAATCTGTTTGGTACAAAGTTTGGTGGAATCACTGCTCCTGTTTCTGCATCCATTGTTTTCAGTGTACTCTCAGCCAGGGATGTGTCAACCTGCAGTAGTTTCGGGTAACTTATGATGTGTCCAGCTTTGTGAAATAGTTCAACAAGTTCTTTAGACCGTGTAGCCTGGTGCAAAGTGTTGGCAAGCCCAAGATGTTTAGGAGTCCAGTGCTTATCTCCAGTGACGTTATAAACCAAGTCTTGTGCAATACTAAGATCTTTTGCTTGACTGTCATCCTGTTTTGTATCGTCTGCTACGTCGTCTGGGTCTGCTTCCAAAAGACTCTGTCCACCAAACATCAACCGAAGGAACATAAAAAGGCTATTTGGGACGCAGGATATCATTTCATCTTCATTGACAACAAATTCCTTGTACTATTGCGGCCAGGAGTTGTTAGCCACCCTCGACCAGCCAACCTGTGTATGTGGCAGCGTCGCTTTCACAAGCACAGAAGTTGCCTTCGATGTATTTCTGTCGAAAAATATCCTTTCAGCTTTGGGCTTGTACTAATGGAAAAAGCAGTAGTAATATTTACTTCGAAGGTTTGACCCTGATAACACGAATATATCATACTGAATATTTAATAACTTGTTTCTCGTATAGAGCCAAGCAAGTTACAAATTGGTTCTACTCCACGACTTCCTGTAGGTTTGAACCAGCGAACACAGAGTGAATAAGTTCGAAGCATTCATTTGTTACCAGGAGAGAGAGAGAGAGAGAGAGAGAGAGAGAGAGAGAGAGAGAGAGTAGCGGGTGCCTGTGAATTTTAGAGGAATGGGGTGGAGAAATGAGGTGCTCAGCACAGTTACACAGGGATTTTTCCTTTCGTTTCGGTTGGCTTTCTATGCCTAAATGACTAAATGAAGGTAAATTATAAAATATAATAACTGGATGACGAAGTGGTAATAAGGTCTGGCTGATGGTTCTTTGCTCCAAGGTGAGCAGTAGTAAGCCGAATTCCAGGCAGCGGTCGCTGTTAAAAGTTGGATATTTTAAGTCCCATTAATTTTTAAATATCTCTATGTATGTTTACAGTACGTGTATGCCCCTATGGACCTATTTTCACCCCATGAATATTTTTATCAATGGACAGTTTCACCACTTGGAACAAAATCCCTCATGGACCGACCAGTTTTCCTTAATGACTTTTTTTATTTTTTTTATTTAAAGGCGCCTACTTTTCTACGTAAACCTATTTTCCCATGAACTAATTTTCCCCACTGATATATTTTCTCCCCATGGACCAATTTTCCTGTCGACCTTGAATCCTCCCATGGATGCAGGTTTCCTACATGGACGTATACCCATAGGTTCATTGTGAAAAACAATGAACCTATTTTCCCCATAAACCTATTATCTGACATGGTTAGATCACCCACTGATGCGTGCAGTTGAAACACAGACCTCCTAACCAACAGACGTATTGTACGATGAACGATTTGTAACCCACTGGATATATATACCTACTTCAGCATGATTTCAGAATAATATCCCCTGTGGACCGATTTTCCGTACACTGATCTATTCCCGACTCGGACGTATTCACTCGAGTGACCTATTTCCAGAGGCCTCTTTTCCCACAATCCGTCCATCCACCTACACACTCACCCATCAACGCACATACCCACAACTTTACTCAGTATAGTATGTCTCAAAAGTAGGACAACATAAACCCATCTTTTGCCTTGTCCTACTCGTAGCCCCACCACACACCCCACTTAATGCACGAACACAGCTCCACCCCACTTAACCAGCCCAACAACCCTTTCCCTCCCTCTCGCCCACCCACTCCACCTAATCCGCCTGTGAAACCACCAGCCTACACTAACCAATCCACCCACCCAGTCACCAACCTACCAACCCGCATACCATATTCCACAGGTCGGATGACTCGCAGTTCAGCACATACACATACAGAGGCGGGGTGAATTTCCTTAAATGAAAGATTAGTCTCACCGCTTAACTCAGCCTGTCGGTAGAAAATAGTACTCTTTACAGGGAGGTTGCCAGGCCATAGATAATGGGCTTCATTCCAGCTACATACAGTACACATGTTTTTATGCGATACGAGTAAATAACGTGCTTGAGCTAAACAGGGAATTTTTCCTTTGGCTGATGACGAAGGAGTTTATCCCAGGACAAAATGAAATATGAATTTTATCCTGGGTAACGCCAGTTGACTTTGTCAAATTATTAGGCAGGCCGCGTAACTTCTGTTAAATGCCTTTTTTTCGTTTTTTTTTTTTTTCCTCTGGTGGTTGGCACCTGGAGATTTCTGGCAAACTTGTGAGTATTTTTCTCATTAGCTGGATATCCCTCTCTGGATAGAAAGGCAAATTACTTTCTTAAGCACGGCTTTTTGTTAAATCAACAGCACTTATCTCCTAATTCATTATTCCTCAAATAGCAATGCTTAAAAAAAAAAAAAACAAATTATCACAAAGCAAGGCAAGTTCTAGTGTGACTGATGGAAGTAATATTCACACTGTGGCCTGTTTTCAATGGAGCACAGAAATCCAGGGTTTCTCATCCCTTGCATTTCCCTGCGCCAGTCTGCCTCTACCTCATTTCGCCAAAGTCCACAGGCACTCATCATACACGCTCTCTCTCTCTCTCTCTCTCTCTCTCTCTCTCTCTCTCTCTCTCTGATTCAGATCTACAGTACAGGAAGTCGTGGAGTAAAATCAAAGAAACATATTTTAGTCACTTGCTTGGTATTATATGACAAAAAATAGTTACTAAATAATAAATGCGATATATTCGTATTATCAGAGTCAAACCTTCAGAGTAAATATAACTATTACTTTATCCATTAGAGCAAGCCAAAAGCTGAAAGGATATTATTCGAAAGAAATGCATCGAAGGCAACTTCTGAGATAGTGAATGCGACGCTGCCACATACACGGGTTACCTGGACGAGGGTGGCTAACAACTCCTGGCCGCAATAGTACATGGGATGTGCCAGTATATCACCTCTCAGTCTCAAACCCACATGAATCATCTCAATAAATCCTTCTTGAGCCTGATATTTTGGTATCAGTGTTGGCTCCTCCTTTTCAGAGAGTAATGTTGAGAAAGGGACAAGAATAAAACAAAAACATATCATATACATCGTTCCCGGAAGCAAAGATATCAACAATCAAATAAAACTGCGGCCATTTTGGATTTTCCCTGTTTATGATGCTTTATTTACACACAAAGACACACATTTTTACATATTTTATTATCAATATGTACATTAGGAGCTTGTGCAATGCACCAGTCGAGCAGGGCAGTACTCCCGAGGTGGATGGAAAGCTGATGACAGGGAGTGCTGGAGCTCCCGTTTCATCAGCCCTCAGGACTAGTTCCTGACCATCCCCCTTTGGTGAACATTTTCAGTGTCTCAGTTACACAGAGAGTAGGCCAGCATGCTCTCCAGTACAAATTTCTCTATCTTCACCAAACTACATGCACAGTACACACTACACTTCCTATTCAAAATTTACCAAAATGGCGTCGTCTTATCAAGCCTCGGAGTCCCCAGGGGGGGGGACCATAAATGCCCCCACCATCTGCCCGTCTCCCGGTGACGACTCAAGGTGCCTGGAACCACGGTCTGACTCTCTTCTTCTTCATTTCTGCAACATTCGCGGCCTTTCCTCTAACGTTCGCTCTGTTGAGCACCACCTCTCCTCCTCTAAACCTCACCTTCTTTTTCTAACGGAGACTCAGCTGTTTGAGGCAACTGACAGCAAACCCTTTTCTGTATCCTCCTACTTTCTCTATACTCATTTCAAAGCCAAAGGTGGCTGTGGTGTATACATACGCAACGACTTATCTTGCTCTCGTGTTCCTGAACTTGATTCTTCTGAATTCTCCACACTCTGGCTTCGGCTTTCCTGTCATTCTCTGACTAAATATATCTGTGCTGTTTACTTATCCCCTAATTCTACTGACTATCAAAAATTCTTCGACTATCTTACTTCTACGATGGAACACATTCTATCCATTTCTCCTTTCTCTGAAATCTCCATTCTTGGAGATTTCAATGTTCACCACCACCTTTGGCTCTCCTCTCCTTTCACGGATCCACCTGGTGAACAAGCCTACATCTTTTCTATCCTTAATGACCTAGAGCAGCTTGTACAGCACCCTACCCGTATCCCTGACCGCCTTGGAGAGAGCTCCAACATACTTGACCTCTTCCTCACAACTAATCCTTCTGCTTACTCTGTTAATCTTTTCTCTCCGTTGGGCTCCTCCGATCACAACCTTATTACCTTAACCTGTCCTATCACTCCGGTACGGCCTGTGGACCCTCCAGTGAAACGTCGTCTGTGGCATTTTGGAGCCGCGGACTGGGAGGCCCTCAGGCAGTACTTCTTTGATTTTCCCTGGAATGATTATTGCTTCCATCGCCGTGAGCCATCTGAGTGCGCCTTGCGCATTACGGAGGTTATTCTCTCGGGCATGGAAGCATACATTCCTTTCTCATATCCTTTGACTAATGCACGAAAGCCTTGGTTTAATCACGCTTGTTCTAATGCTGTCCGCAACAAGGAGAGGGCCTACAAAAGGTACCGGAGCCAACCCACCCCTGAATCACATCATCTTTACGTTTCTGTCCGGAATCGTGCTAAGTCTGTTCTTCGCTCTACTAAAAATAATTTCATCCATACTAAATGCTCTCAACTCTCCGACTCGAATTCTTCCCGCTCCTTCTGGCATCTTGCCAAAAATCTTTCTAACAACTTTACCTCATCATCCTTCCCTCCTCTTTTCTACTCTGATGGTTCTGTAGCTATTTCTTCTACTGATAAAGCAGATCTCTTCGCACAGACTTTCTCCTCCAATTCTACCTTAGACGATTCCGGTGCTGTTTCTCCATCACTTCCCCCCTCTGACTTCCTCATGGCTGACATTAAAATTTCTTCAGTTGATGTATTTTCTGCCATCACTGGCTTCAGTACTAACAAGGCATATGGGTCTGATGGGGTCCCTCCTGTTGTTCTCAAGAACTGTGCTTCTGTGCTTACACCCTGCCTAGGCAAACTCTTTCGCCTTTGTCTGTCAACTTGTACCTTTCCTTCTTGCTGGAAGTTTGCTCTCATTCAGCCAGTCCCAAAGAAGGGTGACCACTCCCAACCCTCCAACTATCGTCCAATTGCTTTAACGTCCTGTATTTCAAAAGTTTTCGAGTCAATTCTTAATAGAAAAATTTTAAGGCATCTTTCCTATCACAACCTTCTTTCCGATCGTCAGTATGGGTTCCGTCAGGGACGCTCCACTGGCGATCTTCTCACCTACCTTTCAGACTCCTGGTCATCCTCCTTTCGGGACTTTGGCGAAAGCTTTGCCATTGCACTTGACATCTCAAAGGCTTTCGATCGAGTCTGGCATAAATCTTTAATTTCCAAACTGCCCTCCTACGGTTTCTATCCTTCTATCTGTGCCTTCATCTACAACTTCCTTTCCGGTCGTTCTATAGCCGCTGTTGTAGACTGCCATCTTTCTTTCCCTAGATCAACAGTGGTGTTCCTCAGGGCTTTGTCCTATCACCAACTCTCTTCCTTTTATTCATCAATGATCTTCTAAGCTGTACATCTAACCCTATCCACTCATACGCTGACGACTCCACCCTTCACCTTTCCATTCGGTTCCCGCAACGCCCATCTCAACAGTTACTTCAACAAGCAAGGGATGAGGCTGTGGCACACCTAATGTCTGATTTGGCTCGTATCTCTGACTGGGGTAAAAATAATATGGTTGTCTTTAATGCATCTAAGACTCAGTTCTTACACCTATCAACCCGACAAAATGTTCCACAGGTATACCCACTAATGTTTAATAATATTCAGCTTAATCCTGCATCATCCTTGAACATGCTTGGGGTTTCATTTACTCGGGACTTATCTTGGAAAGATCATATTACATCTCTTGTAAAATCTGCTTCCAAGAGATTGGGTGTGCTAAGCCGACTCCGCTCTTTCTTTACCCCTGCACAATTGTTGACTCAATACAGGGGTTTTATCCACCCCTGTGTGGAGTACAACTCTCATGTGTGGGGAGGCTCCCCACATACAGCTCTTCTCAATAGGGTGGAGTCAAAGGCTTTTCGTCTCATTAACTCTCCTCCTCTTACTGACTCCCTTCAACCTCTGTCTCTTCGCCGCACTTTTGCATCTTTATCTCTTTTCTATTGCTACTTTAATGGTCACTGCTCCTCTGAACTGTCTGCTTGCATTCCTCCACCTCTACGACGGGCGCGTAGCAACCGTCTGGCAGCAAACTCTCATCCTTTTTCTGTCCAACTCTCTAATGCAAGAGTTAACCGTTACTCCCAGTCTTTCATTTATGCAACAGGTCAGCTCTGGAACTGTCTCCCTCTGTCTGTATTTCCTGCTGCCTATGATCTCCAGTCTTTCAAACGCAGTGAGTCCAGGCATCTCAAAATGATCGGATCTTTAATTTGGCTCTCTATTGTATTTTGTTTTTCTCTTGGAGGGAACTGTTACTGCGGGCTCATGGCCTTTGGTTCCTTCTTCCTCGCATAAAAAAAAAAAAATTATATCCATTAATATATTTTATATGTGAAGCAATTCTTCAAAATATGCATTTTCTAGAAAAATGGCAGCCATCTTGGATTTTGTCCGCTAGGAGCAAAACCGCACGAGATACAGCTTGGCAAACAGCAAAAATGGATTCAGCACAAAAAAAAAAAAAAAACACCATAGGAAAGCCTATTTGCCAACTTTGACTCTAAAATGCCTGAGAATTTTTATATAGCAACATTTTCCAGATATTCCACTAGTCTATTCGATCTGTGTCTGTCTGTCCTTCTGTTCGTTTATGAATCTATCTGTCTATCTACTTATCTGTCACAGTTAAATACACAAGATAGACAATGCCCATTAATAGAAAAAAGGAACATCACAAAATCAAGACAAAAATAATGAAATTTAACCTAGAAATTGTGGCAGACCTCGACTTGGCGAAACTCAGGTCAATTGAAATACGTGTGAAATTAGCTGCTTGTTGGACGAATTGTGGAGAGTGAGTTGAGTGGGTAGTTATGATAATGAGAGAGAGAGAGAGAGAGAGAGAGAGAGAGAGAGAGAGAGAGAAATCTGCTTCTGTATATTGCATTGTTAAATTTTTGATAGTGGTAAATAGGATGATGATGGTGATGACGATGATGATGATGATGATGATGATGATGAAAATGATAAGAAGGTAATGACGTTATATTGAAGACTGACGTATCATTACAGTGAAATCGATGATGAAGATAACAGTGATGTTGATGATGATGATAATGATCATATGAATAAAGAAAATGATTGTAACAATGCTAAAGATCATGCTAAAGAGGAAATAATAATCTATATGATAATGATATGACAACGCTAATGAAATCAGTCATCGGAATGCCACGCTGACGCTTAACATTTTACAATTACCAGGTTTCTCTCTCTCTCTCTCTCTCTCTATCCAAATCAGTTTATCGAATAACTGAGGTGTAATCTTTCCATGTAACACTTATTATGTGTACACATGTGTTTGATCTGCCTGGTGGATTACGTGTACACACATGCAAATACTTCTATACTTACAGACACATACATCCCCACCACCCACCCACACTCACACCCTCACAAACACACATGAACTCACACGCACACATACATACATAATCACACATACATAATTATAAGCTCGCAGGCACAAATTACATACGCGCGCACACACACACCTATATATATATATATATATATATATATATATATATATATATATATATATATATATATATATATATATATATATATTGACTCTTCCGAATTCTCTACACTCTGGCTTCGGCTTTCCTGTCATTCTCTGACTAAATATATCTGTGCTGTTTACTTATCTCCTAATTCTACTGACTATCAAAAATTCTTTGACTATCTTACATCTACGATGGAACACATTCTATCCATTTCTCCTTTCTCTGAAATCTCCATTCTAGGAGATTTCAATGTTCACCACCACCTTTGGCTCTCCTCTCCTTTTACTGATCCACCTGGTGAACAAGCCTATCCTTCATGACCTAGAGCAGCTTGTACAGCACCCTACCCGTATCCCTGATCGCCTTGGAAAGAGTTCCAACATACTTGACCTCTTCCTTACAACTAATCCTTCTGCTGACACTGTTAATCTTTTCTCTCCGTTGGGCTCCTCTGATCATAACCTTATCACCTTAACCTGTCCTATCGCTCCAGTATGGCCTGCGGACCCTCCAAAGAAACGTCGTCTGTGGCACTTTGGAGCTGCGGACTGGGAGGCCCTCAGGCAGTACTTCTTTGATTTTCCCTGGAATGATTATTGCTTCCGTGGCCGGGAGCCATCTGGGTGTGCCTTGCGCTTTACAGAGATTATTCTTTCTGGCATGGAAGCATACATTCCTTTCTCATATCCTTTGACTAATGCACGAAAGCCTTGGTTTAATCACGCTTGTTCTAATGCTGTCCGCAACAAGGAGAGGGCCTATAAAAGGTACCGGAGCCAACCCACCCCTGAATCACATCTTTTATACGTTTCTGCCCGGAATCGTGCTAAGTCTGTTCTTCGCTCTGCTAAAAATAATTTCATCCGTACTAAGTACTCTCAACTCTCTAACTCGAATTCTTCCCGCTCCTTCTGGCACCTTTCTAACAACTTTACCTCATCATCCCTCCCTCCTCTTTTTTACTATAGCTCTGTCGCTATTTCTTCTACTGATAAAACAGATCTCTTTGCTCAGACTTTCTCCTCCAATTCCGCCTTAGACGATTCTGGTGCTGTTCCTCCATCACTTCCCCCCTCTGACTTCGTCATGGCTGACAATAAAATTTCTTCAGTTGATGTATTTTCTGCTGTCACAAGCCTCAATACTAATAAGGCATATGGGCCTGATGGAGTCCCTCCTGTTGTTCTCAAGAACTATGCTTCTGTGCTTACACCCTGCCTAGGCAAACTCTTTCGCCTTTGTCTGTCAACTTGTACCTTTCATTCTTGCTGGAAGTTTGCTCTCATTCAGCCAGTCCCAAAGAAGGGTGACCATTCACAACCCTCTAACTATCGTCCAATTGCTTTAACATCCTGTATCCCAAAAGTTTTCGAGTCTGTTCTTAATAGAAAAATTTTAAAGCATCTTTCCTATCACAACCTTCTTTCTGATCATCAGTATGGGTTCCGTCAGGGACGCTCCACCGGCGATCTTCTCACCTACCTTTCAGACTCCTGGTCATCCTCCTTTCGGGACTTTGGCGAAAGCTATGCCATTGCACTTGACATCTCTAAGGCTTTCGATCGAGTCTGGCATAAATCTTTAATTTCCAAACTGCCCTCTTACGGTTTCTATCCTTCTATCTGTGCCTTCATCTCTTGCTTCCTTTCTGGTCGTTCTATAGCCGCTGTTGTAGACGGCCATCGTTCTTCTCCTAGATCTATTAACAGTGGTGTTCCTCAGGGCTCTGTCCTATCACCAACTCTCTTCCTTTTATTCATCAATGACCTTCTAAGCTGTACATCTAACCCTATCCACTCATACGCTGATGACTCCACTCTTCACGTTTCCATTCGATTCCCGCAACGTCCATCTCAGCAGTTACTTCAACAAACAAGGGATGAGGCTATGGCACACCTAATGTCTGACTTGGCTCATATCTCTAACTGGGGTAAAAATAATCTTGTTGTTTTTAATGCATCAAAGACTCAGTTTTTGCCCCTATCAACCCGACAAAATCTTCCACAGGTATACCCACTAATGTTTGATAATATTCAGCTTAATCCTGCATCATCCTTGAACATGCTTGGGGTTTCATTTACTAGGGACTTGTCTTGGAAAGATCATATTACATCTCTTGTAAAATCTGCTTCCAAGAGATTGAGTGTGCTAAGCTGACTCCGTTCCTTCTTTACCCCTGCACAATTGTTGACTCTATACAGGGGTTTTATCCGCCCCTGTGTAGAGTACAACTCTCATGTGTGGGGAGGCTCCCCACATACAGCTCTTCTCAATAGGGTGGAGTCAAAGGCTTTTCGCCTCATTAACTCTCCTCCTCTTACTGACTCCCTTCAACCTTTGTCTCTTCGCCGCACTTTTGCATCTTTATCTCTTTTCTATCGCTACTTCAATGGTCACTGCTCCTCTGACCTGTCTGCATGCATTCCTCCACCCCTACGGCAGGCACGTAGCACCTGTCTAGCAGTAAACTCTCATCCCTTTTTTGTCCAACTCTCTAATGCAAGAGTTAACCGTTACTCCCAGTCCCTAATTTATGCAACAGGTCAACTCTGGAACTGTCTCCCTGTGTCTGTATTTCCTACTTCCTATGATCTCCAGTTTTTCAAACGCAGTGTGTCCAGGCATCTGGAAATGATCGGATCTTAATTTTGGCTCTCTCTTATATTTTGTTTTTCTCTTGGAAGGAATAGTTTTGCAGGCTCGTTGCCTTTGGTTATATATTTATATATACATATATATATGCATATATAAATATAGTATATATATATATATATATATATATATATATATATATATATATATATATATATATATATATATATATATATATACCAGGTGGGGTAATCGGGCCATCCAGGGGGTAAATGGGCCAATGTTAACTTTATGCTCCATTTATTAAAATGAAGGTAAGTAATATGAATTGAAGTAAAAATTGAGATATGCTTTGTATTTCTGAATGAAAGTGTAATATGTTTGCCAAATTTTAGTTTCAAATTGCTTATGGCTATTTTTACATTATTTTATTTAGGATAATGCCATGTTTTTCATGTTTCAAACATAGGGAAAAACTAAGGGTTACTCTGATGAAACAAAACAACCAACACAATTCAAACTCTTCTGATTAATTGGTCATATTATGAAGAACGCTTGGAAGAATTTATAGAGATATATGGGAATGACTGTCTTAGCTTCGGCCACCGCACCATTGATGGGGTAATTGGGCCAACTGGGTGGGGGTAAATGGGCCAACTTAGTTTTGATGATCTAAATTGACATTATCCTCCTGCAGTTCACATTTCCTACATTGCTTTTAAATTCTTGCTTTCTGATTGAATGAACACGGTCCCAAAAGGCAGTAACCAAAGATGGTCTGGACCTATCGACCTGTCAGATCTAGGCGTGAAAGTCGATCATACAGTGAAGAGGATCTGAACCAAGCAATCAACACAGTTATGGAGGGTGAGCCTCTGCACCGTGTTGCCATCATGATAAATATTTCTTGCAAGACTCTTAACCATATTATTGATGAACGTGCAACAACAGCAATTGGAAGAAAGACAGTGCTTCTTCCAGGAGAGGAACGCAGCTTAGCACATGTTGCAGCTTTTTAGATGATCAAGGGTAAGCGTTTGACACCTATGAACTGAGACTGTTTGTCAAATCTTTCCTAGACAAAGCTGGACGAAGTGTGCCTCAGTATAAGAACAACATGCCAGGTACTGAGTGGACAGGATCCTTCATGAAAAGACATGCAAACCTGTTGTCCCCAAGAATGTACCAAAACATCTCTCGTGCCAGAGCAACTGTCAGTATTGAAACAGTAGAGACAGTTTTTCATAACCTGCGGGACAGCTTGAATGGTGTACCTCCTGAAAACATCGTGAATTACGACGAAACTCACTTGACAGACGACCCCACGTCAAAAATAATGCTATTCCAAAGGGGAATTAAACACCCAGAATGAATGATGAATACTTCCAAAACTTCAGTGTCTGTGATGTTTACCTGAGTAGCTTCTAGCAATCAGCTCCATCCTTATGTTGTATATAAAGCAGAGCGTCTGATGGATACTTAGGTTCCAGGAGGTCCCATATATACAAGGTATAATCGGACCAAGTCAGGATGGTTTGATGCGTGTTGTTTTACAGACTGCTTATAAGCACAGTAATATATTTTTATGTTTCATGATATGATGGCATTTAAAGTAAGGATTAAGTGTTCTTTAGGTACAAAACCATATTTAGTTTGGTAAAGACTATGTTAATATCAGTATTCTATGATTAGAGATTAGGTGGCCCATTTACACAAAAAGATGAGGTAAATGGGCCACCACTTATTTTCCATAGTCACACCATTATCTTTAGGAGGAATACAGTTCATGTTTTATCATTGAAAGTGTTATCAAAGCCGTCCACATTGATGCAATACAAGTTTCATTTCTTTTCCATTTGTGTTTCCAGTAACCAAAAGACACCAAAAAATATGGCCCGATTACCCCACCTAACGTATATATATATATATATATATATATATATATATATATATATATTGTTACGGAACAGAGAAATATAATGTACACATTAAGTGAGAATACTAAGAGTCACTACTGTTCCGTAAAGTTCCAGGTTCAAAACAAAAGAGTTAGGTAAAATTACAAGTTAAAGTTTAATGCTCAAACGAACAACAAAACATTCAGGACTCATAAGGATAATGTAATGGCAAAAAAACAGGTTAAATATATGGTTAACTGCAATAGCCTCTAATAACACGAAATTAGCATGAGTAAATTTATCTAAGTCAGCCCTGATAAAATGAAAATACACTGGGTAATGCTCAGTTAATGCAAGATATATTATTAGAGATACAAAATATCATTAATGATGGCTGACAACAAGAACCCTACATAAATTACAAAAACCTTACTAGGCCTAAGAATCAATCTTATGCTACACAGTACAAGAAAAAAATGCAACAAGAGTTATACTCAAATTACACACAGCTGCTAGATGGCTGGAGACTTCCTGAGCACTCACAATAATAATAACTGTACAGGGGAGGACAGAGATGTCAACAAAATGAGGAGTAGATCTAAGTGGCAATAATGCAGAGACTCAGCTCATTATATAGGGGCCAGCAGAGCTTGATACAACTTGTAAGAAGGACGCGCAAATGAAGCCATGGGGACAAAGAGTTGACAATCCTACTCTGAACAACAGAAAGGACGACTTACTCTACTATAACGGTAGAAGGGGGGACTGAGGCAGAACACGCTCGTGATCAAACATGCAGCACACTGTGCGTTAAAATTACACAAAGGATGATGAAATCATAGGCTATGTAACACCTCCCCACAAAGAAAAAGAAATTTACAAAGGAAATTTCTTATTACTCTAAAACAATCTGTCTAAAGTCTAGATAAGCAATCTGCAATAACATTTTCTTTCCCCTTGGACATATGTCTAATGAATACTCCTGAAGAAGTAGACTCCATCATGTCAATCTCTGATTTTTATCTTTAAACTTACTAAGGAATTTCAGTGGGTTATGATCGGTATAAATGACTATGGGGTCAAAACCAGAACACAAATAAAATGAAAAATGCTGTAAACCCAAAATCAAGGCCAAAAGCTCTTTCTCAATAGTTGAGTAGTTCTTTTGAGGTGGAGTGAACTTCTTACTGTAATATGATACAGGGTGTTCAATACCCTGATCATCCTCTTGCAGCAAAACAGCCCCAGCTCCTGTATCACTTGCATCAACAGCCATCTTAAAAGGCTTAGCAAAATTTGGAGTAGCGAGCACTGGCTGACTTAATAGGATAGCTTTAAGTTTGTTGAAAGAGGATTCACAGTTATCGGTCCAGACAAATTTAACTCCCTTTTTCAGTAGGTCTGTAAGTGGTGATACAAGAATTGAAAAGTTAAGAACAAATCTCAGGTAATTACCTACCATTCCCAAAAATCTTTGTAGCTCTTTCCTACTTTTAGGTCTGGGAAGATCACTTATAACCTGAACTTTAGCTGCTGGTGGTGCAACATGTCCATCACCAATTACGTACCCAGGGTACTGAACTTTAGCTTGACCAAACTCACACTTTGATAAATTAGCTACAAGATTAGCATGAACCAAACGCTCAAGAAATTTACTGACATGGCATTGGTGATCTTTCCAGTTGTCACTGAAGATTAATACATCATCAATATAAACAACACACCCTGCCAAACCCTCTGTTACAACATTCATGAGCTTCTGAAATGTGGCTGGTGCATTCTTCATACCATATGGCATTACAGAACATGCAAAAGTCTTTCCTAGTGTTACAAAACATGATATCTCCCTAGCACGTTCAGTCATAGGTATTTGCCAATATCCCTTTAACAAATCAAACTTACTTATGTACCTAGCCTTTCCGATCTTGTCTATGCAATCTTCCACGCGAGGGAGAGGGTAAGTGTCTGTTTCGGTTATCTGATTAACACGTCTGTAGTCAATGCAAAGCCGCTGTGACCCACCTGGCTTAGGGACTAGAGTGACAGGAGAACTCCATTCGTTCTGACATGGCTCAATCATCTTGTGGTCCAACAGGTAGCCAAGCTCCTTATGGATGAGAGGAACTTTCACTGGGTTCACACGGTAAGGAGGCAGTTTAATTGGCTTTGCGTCTCCAACATCGACATCAAGCATCAACACAGTGGTTCTTCCTGGAGTGGCAGGGAACACTTGCGGGTACTCCTGCAGTAATGCCGAAAACTCCTGCCTTTCCTCGGGAGGTAGATGAGAAAGCTTAGTCTGGAGATCATTCATGATATCAGGATTCTTCCCCAAACTATCACTCAGGCTCATACTGCATGGGAGAGCTTCACTTGCAGACTCGGGTGGAACAGCTACAGTGCAGACTGGATTATTTTCGTCCTGCCTGTGATATAACTTTAGCATGTTGATGTGACATAGTTGCTTGTTCTTTCTACGATCTGGTGTGGCGATGACATAGTTGACATCACTGAGTTTCTTCTCCACGAAATAAGGACCACTAAACTTGGCTTGAAGAGGTTGCCCATGAACCGGTAGCAGAATCAAAACCTGATCTCCTGGCTGAAAGTGGCGTAACCTGGACTTCTTATCATACCAAGTCTTCATCTTCTCCTGAGCAGCTCCTAAATTCTCTCTCGCCAGCTGTAAAGCAGTGGACAGCCGTTCTTTGAAATTCATCACATACTCCAGCAGGTTGACATCATCTTCCTCCGACAGCCAGCATTCCTTGAGTAGCTTAAGGGGTCCTCATACTTCATGGCGAAACAGTAGTTCAAAAAGTGAGAAGCCCAGTGATTCATTTGGAGATTCTCTTGCTGCAAACACAACGAATGGAAGACCTTTATCCCAGTCTTTCTGATGTTCCAAACAGTATTTCTTGAGCATCGATTTGAGTGTTTGATGATATCTCTCCAACGCTCCTTGGGTCTGGGGATGGTAAGCTGAAGACGTGATCTGGGTGATGCCCAACTCTTTCAGAGACTGCTTGAAAACATTTGACATGAAATTACTTCCCCGGTCTGACTCTACCTCCTTGGGCAGACCAAACTTTGTGAAGAACCCCAGCATTTCCTTAACCACGTTCTTTGCTGAGATATTTCTAAGTGGAATGGCTTCATGATAATGAGTAGCCATATCAATCATGGTCAACACATAAGAAAATCCTGAAGAAGTCTTAGGGAGAGGGCCCACAATATCCACCAACACACGGGTGAAAGGCGCCTCAAAAGGAGGAATGGGAACTAGAGGTGCAACCTTTTCGGTCTGATTACACTTCCCCATAACTTGACAGGTGTGACAAGACTTACAATACCAGGAAACATCCCTGAAGATACCTGGCCAGTAGAAGTGTTTCAAAATGCGTGCCACAGTCTTCCTCACTCCAAGGTGTCCTGCCAAACTGGAATCATGAGCCACTCTAATGATATCCTGCCTACAAACACGAGGGATGACAACTTGATGTACAACCTCCCATTCACAGTCGGCTGATGCTGTTGGGGGTCTCCACTTCCTCATAAGTACTCCTGACTTTATATAATAACAAGTAGAAGCACCGGCTGACTCTTCCTCACTGCAAGCCGAGTTAGCAAGACCTTTCAACTCAAGGTCAGCAACCTGCAACTCAACCAACTCTTGACGAGACAAATTATCAACACTACGGGGTACTACCTCATCTGGTGAGTGGTCCAAATTAGCAAGAAAAGTCTCAGCTACGATAACATCATCATCATCATTATCCTCTAAATCACCAATAACTTTAGACTTAGCCCTAGTGACACCACATGCAGGGAACACATCAGGGACATCACAATTATGGGTCACAGCCACTGGCTCACCAGACAACTGAGGAGCTGGACACACTTGACTTCCACCAATATCATTTCCTAGTAAGAAAGTTACACCTGACATTGGGAGTGTCTCAACCAACCCAACCATAACGGAACCATTAACAAAACCAGACTCTAAATTCACTCTGCACAGAGGGACAGAGAAGTAATTATTCCCTACACCTTGTAAGATTACAGTTTCATCAGAGGAATTAACATTAGAGCCTAGAACACTGGTCAGCATAAGGGATTGGCAAGCACCTGTATCACGATATATTTTAACTGATTTCCTGTCATTACTGTCCAGAGGACTGACAAAACCATCAGACAGGAAATTAGCACATGAACTCTTGAGAGTGTCACCCACGTTACTGCTCAAAAGAGGAGCTCCGTCATGAGAATTTAAGTTACCCCTCAAAGCAGGTTCAGTTAACTCAGTTAAAGAATTCTGGGAACTCTCAAGGGTGGACACTAGACCAATTGACTGAATATTTAAAGACTCCTTTTTGTTCACATCACGCTGTCTCCTGAAACATTTCTCCGTAGTATAACCAAGCATACTACAATAAGTACATTTACTTTTCTGAAATCTAGAGGTGAAGCTGGTATTTACTTCCTGAGAAACATCATCTTTATTCTCTTTCCTGTTACCTGTACTCTGAGTAGAGGCAATGTACTTACTCTCAGCTTTCCTTTTTTCTCTATAATATATCTTGTGAGTGAGAACATATTCATCAGCTAAAACTGCAGCATCAGACAAATTATCTGTTCTTTTCTCATCAAGATATAGGCTTACATCTTTACTAATACACCTCTTGAAGTCCTCCAGCAAAATCATCTGCTTAAATTGACCAAAATCAGAATCCACATTCTTAGAATTTAACCACTGCTCTAACAGATCTTTGATTTTTGCATACTCAACATGGGATTGCTTATCTTGCTTGTAAGTTGTCCTAAATTTTACTCTATAAGCTTCAGGAACAAGCTCATTGGCCTTAAGAATTAAGCTCTTAACTACATCATAATTATCAGATTGATCCTGAGGCAAAGATGCATAAGTTACTTGAGCTTTACCGGTGAGAACAGTTGGAGGAGTACTGGCCAATACTTTTTAGGCCAATTGAAACCTGTAGCTACCCTCTCAAACAACTGAAAATACTTGGCTAAATCAGATTCATTAAAAGGAGGGACAAGTTTAACATTTTTAGCCACATCAAAATCATCAGAGCTGGAT
>NC_137065.1:15686728-15691728 GCF_032717465.1 Coenobita brevimanus
ATAAGAGAGAGAGAGAGAGAGAGAGAGAGAGAGAGAGAGAGACAGGTAGACAGACAGACACACAGACAGACAGACAGGCAGACAGACAGACACAGACACAGAGATAACCTAATGCTGTAGATATATAAAGTGTTGAGAAGTAGATAACTTGGATGGTTGGTAGGTAGGTTGATATATATATATATATATATATATATATATATATATATATATATATATATATATATATATATATTGTTACATAGCCTATGATTTCATCGTCCTCTGTGTAATTTTGGCGCACAGTGTGCTGCATGTTTGATCACGAGCGTGTTCTGCCTCAGTTCCCCCCTTCTACCGTTATAGTAGAGTAAGTCGTTCTCTCTGTTGCTTAGAGCGGGATTATCAGCTCTTTGTCCCCATGGCTTCATTTGCGCGTCCTGCTTACAAGTTGTATCAGGCTCTGCTGGCCCCTATATAATGAGCTCAGTCTCTGCATCATTGCCACTTAGATCTGCTCCTCATTTTGTTCACATCTCTGTCCTCCCCTGTACAGATATTATTATTGTGAGTGCTCAAGAAGTCTCCAACCATCTAGCAGCTGTGTGTAATTTGAGTATAACTGTTGTTGCATTTTTCTTGTACTGTATAGCATAAGTTTAATTTGTAGGCCTGGTGAAGTTTTTGTAATTCATGTGGGGTTCTTTATCAGTCATTTTTTATAATAGTTTGTATCTGTAATTATTTATCTGGCATTCACTGAGTATTATCTGGTATCTCATTTTATCAGGGCTGACTTAGATAAATTTACTCTTGCTAATTTCGTGTTAATAGAGGCTATTGCAGTTAACCATATATTTAACCTGTTTATTTGCCATTACATTATCCTTATGAGTTCTGAATGTTTTGTTGTTAGTTTGTGCATTAAACTTTGACTTGTAATTTTACCTAACTCTTTTGTTCTGAACCTGGAACTTTACGGGACAGTAGTGACTCTTCGTATTCTCACTTAAAGTGTACGTTATCTTTCTCTGTTCCGTAACATAAATTTGGCGACCTCATATCAGGATATTCAGGATATTATCATAAGGATATTGTTTGATATTTTGTGACTGTGATATATTCATGATGGCTACTATTTCTACACTTGATGAAGCCAAAGATTTTTTGTCAAATGTGCAAACAGTGTGTGATATAGAAAACAGAACAAAGAATGAACTTAAGCTTGTTGCTCAACAATTGGGAATTGCAGTTCACTCTCATCATTCTAAAGATCAAATTGTTGGCATGATTAATAAAAGCTTGTTTAATGTAACTCCTCCAAATGAGCAAACGCAGATTGAATTAGCTAAGTTACAGCTAGCCCTGCAGGAGGCTCGTGTGAAGGAAGCTGAATTTCAAGCACGTGCTAAGGAGGCTGATGTTAAGGAGGCAAATGCTCGTATTGAAGAGGCACAGGTACAGGCTCAGGCACAAATTGAACTTGCCAGGATTCAGGCAGACCATGAGTATCGCATGAAACAAGGTGGAACTGGATCATCTTGCTCTGATGATTTTGATGTGGCTAAAAATGTTAAACTTGTCCCTCCTTTTAATGAATCTGATTTAACAAAGTATTTTCAGTTGTTTGAGAGGGTAGCTACAGGTTTTAATTGGCCTAAGGAGTATTGGCCAGTACTCCTTCAAACTGTTCTCACCGGTAAAGCTCAAGTAACTTATGCATCTTTGCCTCAGGATCAATGTGATAATTATGATGTAGTTATGAGCTTGATTCTCAAGGCCTATGAGCTTGTTCCTGAAGCTTATAGAGTAAAATTTAGGACAACTTATAAGCAAGATAAGCAATCCCATGTTGAGTATGCAAAAATCAAAGAAGATCTGTTAGAGCAGTGGTTAAATTCTAAGAATGTGGATTCTGATTTTGGTAAATTTAAGCAGATGATTTTGCTGGAGGACTTCAAAAGGTGTATTTATAAAGATGTAAGCCTATATCTTGATGAGAAAGAATAGATAATTTGTCTGATGGCTGCGTTTTTAGCTGATGAATATGTTCTCACTCACAAGAGATATTTTAGAGGAAAAAGGAAAGCTGAGAGTCAGTACGTTGCCTCTACTCAGAGTACAGGTAACAGGAAAGAGAATAAGGATGATGTTTCTCAGGAAGTAAATACCAGCTTCACCTCTAGATTTCAGAAAAGTAAATGTACT
Organism: Coenobita brevimanus; assembly: GCF_032717465.1. NCBI lineage: Eukaryota > Metazoa > Arthropoda > Malacostraca > Decapoda > Coenobitidae > Coenobita > Coenobita brevimanus. The sequence goes on from NC_137065.1 coordinate 15,688,916, forward strand.
TATTGTAGTAAGCTTGGTCATACTACGGAGAGATGTTTCAGGAGACAGCGTGATGTGAACAAAAAGGAGTCTTTTAAATATTCAGTCAATTGGTCTAGTGTCCACTCTTGAGAGTTCCCAGAATTCTTTAACTGAGTTAACTGAACCTGCTTTGAGGGGTAACTTAAATTCTCATGATGGCGCTCCTCTTTTGAGCAGTAACGTGGGTGACACTCTCAAGAGTTCATGTGCTAATTTCCTGTCTGATGGTTTTGTCAGTCCTCTGGACAGTAATGACAGGAAATCAGTTAAAATATATCGTGATACAGGTGCTTGCCAATCCCTTATGCTGACCAGTGTTCTAGGCTCTAATTTTAATTCCTCTGATGAAACTGTAATCTTACAAGGTGTAGGGAATAATTACTTCTCTGTCCCTCTGTGCAGAGTGAATTTAGAGTCTGGTTTTGTTAATGGTTCTGTTATGGTTGGGTTGGTTGAGACACTCCCAATGTCAGGTGTAACTTTCTTACTTGGAAATGATATTGGTGGAAGTCAAGTGTGTCCAGCTCCTCAGTTGTCTAGTGAGCCAGTGGCTGCGTCCCAGGATTGTGATGTCCCTGATGTGTTCCCTGCATGTGCTGTCACTAGGGCTAAGTCTAAAGTTACTGGTGATTTAGAGGATAATGATGATGATGATGTTATCCTAGCTGACACTTTTCTTGCTAATTTGGACCACTCACCAGATGAGGCAGTACCCCGTAGTGTTGATAATTTGTCTCGTCAAGAGTTGGTTGAGTTGCAGGTTGCTGACCCTGAGTTGAAAGGTCTAGCTAACTCTGCTTACAGTGAAGAAGAGTCAGCCGGTGCTTCTACTTGTTATTATGTAAAGTCAGGAGTACTTATGAGGAAGTGGAGACCCCCAACAGCATCAGCCGACTGTGAATGGGAGGTTGTACATCAAGTTGTCATCCCTCGTGTTTGTAGGCAGGATATCATTCAAGTGGCTCATGATTCCAGTTTGGCAGGACACCTTGGAGTGAGGAAGACTGTGGCATGCATTTTGAAACACTTCTACTGGCCAGGTATCTTCAGGGATGTTTCCTGGTATTGTAAGTCTTGTCACACCTGTCAAGTTGTGGGGAAGTGTAATCAGACCGAAAAGGTTGCACCTCTAGTTCCCATTCCTCCTTTTGAGGCGCCTTTCACCCGTGTGTTGGTGGATATTGTGGGCCCTCTTCCTAAGACTTCTTCAGGATTTTCTTATGTGTTGACCATGATTGATATGGCTACTCGTTATCCTGAAGCCATTCCACTTAGAAATATCTCAGCAAAGAACGTGGTTAAGGAAATGCTAGGGTTCTTCACAAAGTTTGGTCTGCCCAAGGAGGTACAGTCAGACCGGGGAAGTAATTTCATGTCAAACGTTTTCAAACAGTCTCTGAAAGAGTTGGGCATCACCCAGATCACGTCTTCAGCTTATCATCCCCAGACCCAAGGAGCGTTGGAGAGATATCATCAAACACTCAAATCGATGCTCAAGAAATACTGTTTGGAACATCAGAAAGACTGGGATAAAGGTCTTCCATTCGTTGTATTTGCTGCAAGAGAATCTCCAAATGAATCACTGGGCTTCTCACCTTTTGAACTACTGTTTGGCCATGAAGTAAGAGCACCCCTTAAGTTACTCAAGGAATGCTGGCTGTCGGAGGAAGATGACGTCAACCTGCTGGAGTATGTGATGAATTTCAAAGAACGGCTGTCCACTGCTTTACAGCTGGCGAGAGAGAATTTAGGAGCTGCTCAGGAGAAGATGAAGACTTGGTATGATAAGAAGTCCAGGTTACGCCACTTTCAGCCAGGAGATCAGGTTTTGATTCTGCTACCAGGTCATGGGCAACCTCTTCAAGCCAAGTTTAGTGGTCCTTATTTCGTGGAGAAGAAACTCAGTGATGTCAACTATGTCATCGCCACACCAGATCGTAGAAAGAACAAGCAACTATGTCACATCAACATGCTAAAATTATATCACAGGCGGGACGAAAATAATCCAGTCTGCACTGTAGCTGTTCCACCCGAGTCTGCAAGTGAAGCTCTCCCATGCAGTATGAGCCTGAGTGATAGTTTGGGGATGAATCCTGATATCATGAATGATCTCCAGACTAAGCTTTGTCATCTACCACCCAAGGAAAGGCAGGAGTTTTCGGCATTACTGCAGGAGTACCCGCAAGTGTTCCCTGCCACTCCAGGAAGAACCACTGTGTTGATGCATGATGTCGATGTTGGAGACGCAAAGCCAATTAAATTGCCTCCTTACCGTGTGAACCCAGTGAAAGTTCCTCTCATCCAGAAGGAGCTTGGCTACCTGTTGGACCACAAGATGATTGAGCCCTGTCAGAGCGAGTGGAGTTCTCCTGTCACTCTAGTCCCTAAGCCAGGTGGGTCACAGAGGCTTTGCATTGACTACAGACGTGTTAATCAGATAACTAAAACAGACACTTACCCTCTCCCTCGTGTGGAAGATTGCATAGACAAGATCGGAAAGGCTAGGTACATAAGTAAGTTTGATTTGTTAAAGGGATACTGGCAAGTACCTATGACTGAACGTGCTAGGGAGATTTCATGTTTTGTAACACTAGGAAATGTTTTTGCATGTTCTGTAATGCCGTATGGTATGAAGAATGCACCAGCCACATTTCAGAAGCTCATGAATGTTGTAACAGAGGGTTTGGCAGGGTGTGTTGTTTATATTGATGATGTATTAATCTTCAGTGACAACTGGAAAGATCACCTATGCCATGTCAGTAATTTTCTTGACCGTTTAGTTCATGCTAATC
>NC_137065.1:15696728-15759839 GCF_032717465.1 Coenobita brevimanus
AGAGAGAGAGAGAGAAGCAAAGAAAAAGAAAAAATAAACGAAAATATATATTTTTAAAATAGGAAAAAAATGGCGTCCTCGGTCAGGGGTCGTGGCCACTCCTTTAGGAAATTTCCTCTTGAGTCTCATGATTTTCTTTTTAATCCACTTAAGCAGCTCATATGAATTTCCTCGACGCTATGGCAGTCTAGGGAGTGTGGGTTCAATTTTCATAAGAGGTTCCTTTATGAACACATCTAATTTCATACATTATACAAGTGCTCGTGGGCCCTTCGGGCCCGAGTAGACTCGATTTGTAAAAGTCCCGGTACCGAATGAACTGCTTTCCGAACCAAACTTTGATCGCCCTTAACTCTAATAAAAAATTATCAATCGAGATGGGACCAAGTTCTTCGACATCAGGGAATTTCTGTGATTTTCATGCCAATTTCGGTGCACCAGGACGCCTATTAACCACTCGGCCACGGCAACCGACCGGGCGCCGGGAGCGGCGTTTTTTGGTCAAAATTTTGATCGCTCAGTAAATATAGTAAAAGTTCTTCAGTCGTGATGGGACCAAGTTTTTTCACAGCGATTTTGTTGCGATGTTTGTGCCAATTTTGGTGCGATTTGAATGTGTATTTTCGGCGGCCCATAATACACACACACACACACACACACAGGCACACGGCTACTGCTATAGTATATTAGATTCCTGGTCTGAGGCACCACCATTACCTATCTCTATCTTCGATGGACCACGTGCGTTCTGTTGACAATTTTCAACGCACCAAGTGTGTTTTGTTTACTGTCCGGCTAACCACGCGCGTTTTGTTAACTATCTGCTGCTGACCACGTGCGTTATATTTACTATCTTCAATGGACCACGTGATTTTTGTTTACTATCTTCAATGGACCACGTGCGTTTTGTTTACTATCTTCAGTTGACCACGTGCGTTTTGTTTATCTCTTTAATGGACTACGTGCGTTTTATTTACTACAGTATCTTCAGTTTACCACGTGCGTTTTGTTTACCATCCATATCTTCAACTAATGCGAGTTTTGGGGTACAAGGAAGTGTTTAATATCGACGTTGATAATTTTCGATTATTAGCGAGAATCACGTGTCAGCAGAAGAATATCGTGTTAAAATAACTTTTCCAATAATATCAACTCGAGCTGAACAATTTTATACTTCGATTATGCCGTATACAGGAAAAATTTTATACCATTTTTCATACATTTTGGAGAGGTAGGCTGCTTGCGGTATCGTATTACCCTTATTTCCGGCTAAATCAAGAAAAGCACTGATCGGCAAGTACCTGTTATTATGGTAAAGCTGTTTTTCACACGATATAGTTTTTTAACGCGATTTATGATGATACTAAGAAAATTATCAGTGTCAAGATCTAAAAGTCGCAAGTGGTCAATTTCTCTCTCTCTCTCTCTCTCTCTCTCTCTCTCTCTCTCTAGGTGAGGGGTAAAATATTTGCAACGGTAGCAGAGGCCAAATCGCTTCTTTGGATTTATTCACATACACACTCGTGCTCGCTCCCACACACAAACACGCACATGTACACAGAATGGAGATTGGTCCTGGTTCCGGTTCACTTTGGTTTAGGTAGGTTCAGCGGGTTCCATGTTATCCCACAATTCCAAGAACTCCACCAAGCAAGCATGTGATGAATTCAATGAGCTGTGGGGGGAGAGAGAGAGAGACAGTTACAAGGGTTATGGATCATTCTTTCAGGATAGAGAGATAAGTTATAGGGCTTACAGATTTTTTTCAGGAGAGAAAGAGAGAGAGAGAGAGAGAGAGAGAGAGAGAGAGACAGACAGAGACAGAGACAGAGGTTACAGGGGTGATGGATCTTTTTTTGATGTTAGAGAAAGAGACGTTTTAATTTTTTATGGATCATTTTTTCAGGTTAGAGAGGGATAAGTTATTGAGTTCTGGATATTTTTTTCAGATTAGAGAGAGAGAGAGAGAGAAGATACAGGCATTATACATGTTTTTTTCACGTAAGAGATATGTTATAGAGGTTATGGATTTTTTTTTTAAAACAACCACGATGCAACACTTAAAGTAAAATTTCCACATGAGTGATAAGGATCATGAAAGTAAGTTTCGTATCTTGATACATATGTTTTTAGTATAAAATAAAAAGTATCAGATAATAACTCTCTCTCTCTCTCTCTCTCTCTCTCTCTCTCTCTCTCTCTCTCTCTCTCTCTCTCTCTCTTTTTCTCTTTCCCCGTCAATTTTTCTATATCTATCTGTCGTACTCACAAAGCCAAGCTTCGACAGCAGACACAGGAGGACCGCCACGAGGCTTTCGAGGCCGAGGATTTGTAGCAAGATATCGACGATCACCTCAGGTGGTGTGCCGACTGTGGTAGAGGAAGGGGAGAGGGTCGATTAGGTCAAGTAATTAGAGAACCAGCCTGGTATTTGAGGGACGCAGGGCAGAACAGGACAGGGCAGGGTAATGAAGAGGAATGCAGGACAGGGTAATGTAGAGGAAGGCAGGGAAGGGTAATGTAGAGGAATTCAGGGAAGGGTAATGTAGAGGAAGGCAGGGAAGGGACGCATAATTTAGAGGAAGGCAGGGCAAAGCAGGTGAGCAGTGTGGGGGAATGTTGGAGGGGGGTTTGACTGAGAGAATATATCTTTCTCACTCTTGTTCTTTATGAATCAGTGTAATGTCTTTGTTATCGACATCATTATCGTCTTATCGTTATCTGAACTCTACATCCCACATATATAAACAAAATAGCCCGAAGATTTAAAAGATTTACTACACCACAAATAAAAACAAATTAGCAGGAAAATTAAAAAGATTTGCCACACCACAAATAAAAACCAATTTACCTGAAGATTAAACAGATTCTCCATACTGAACTACTTGGTGAATAAGCCGAAAATAAGTCTTCATATTAAATGGAAGAAGTTTAGCGAATACAAGAAAAGGCGAGGTGATGACATGAAACAAACACATGGAGTAGAACGCTGTGTAAATCTGATCTCTCAAGAGTCGGAGGAAATATAGTATTGTAGGAATTTACAAAGTGGCCAAAGCACCAGACAGAACTATGGGACCTCAAGTAAGTCGTAGGATAGGAGAAGAGGCATATTATGGCACTGTGAAGCATGGGGAAGTAGGACAGCAAAGTGACCCTGACGATCCTGAATTGATGCATGCATCTATCTTTGAATACTAGGGACCGAAAAAGGGTCGAAGTGCTGTGATGAAGTGCTGCAGGTCAGTATGTGGAGTTAGATGACTTAGCAGAGTGAAAGAGGATATTGGAAGAGTTTGAAAGACAAGGGACGTGTTAAAGTAGACGTCGTGAAATGGAATGGGCATGTCAGGCTATGTTATGATATAGCCAATTGAGAGAAGGTGTGGTGGGAGATTAATGACAGTATACAGATTAGAAGTGAAGTTAATGAGGGAAATGATGAGGTCCAGACGCAGCAGGAAGGATAGTGTTGAAATATATTTTTAACTAGAGATGTGACTGAGTGTGAGAAGTGTGTATGGTATAAAGCAAATTGGAATGAAGTGGCTTAGGGGAGAACAACTCTACCAGTAACCTGTGAGGGCAAGAAATGAAGCATCTGGGGTAAACCGTGAATAAGGAGGGGATGAGAGTGAAGTAATTTTAAGATAAGTTTACATAGACCATTAAATTAGACAGCTGAGAAACAGAATGAGAGTGACTGAGGTTGCTTACTCTTGCTTTCCGGCACCACCAACCTGGAATGAGTAACATGTTATAATAAAGTCATAGTACTGCCACCAAAATAAAATAAACCAACGTAAAATAGAATCACAAAATAACGGAATGATATCGGCGCCAGAAATAAAACAAAATCGCTTAAGTCAAGGATATGATAGTCAGAGAAAAACAGAATCGCATAACATAAAGCTAGGATATGACAGCCAGAGTAAAATAGAATCACAATGCATTAAGTTAGGGTATTAGTGCCAGTTTAAAACAGAATCACACAACATAAAGCTAAGGTATGGGAGCTAGAGTAACAACCTAAAGAATGGGTATGAGAGCCAGATTAAAACAATCACATAACATAAAGCTGTGGTATGAGAGACAGGGTAAAACAGAGTATGAAAATCAGCGTAACACAGAATGACTATATCAAAATGAGCGTAAAACAGGAAAAATATAAAAATCAGCTTAAGACAGAGTGTCTGTGATTATCAGCTTAAAACAGTGATAGTATAAAAATCAGCTTAAAATGAGTGACATTATGAGAATCAGCGTAAGAGAGAGTGCATTGTGAAAATCAGTGTAGAAACGAGTGACAGTATGAAAATCAGCGTTAAATAGAGTGACATGACGGGTAATATTAGCGAGAAGGTCCAAGTTCACTTCCAGTTTCAGCTCTGCGATGCAGTCTGTCAAAGTTCCGATTATTGTGTCCAGCAGGTCTTGGATGTTGTCTACGGACAATATGTCAAGTTCCATGATGCAGCCTAACACGTTGACCTGGCACACGGGGAACAGAAGCGGCCCCTGACATAATACTCTGACTGTAGAGGATTGGGAGAATGTGGTTATTAGAGGCAGGGAGAAAAGAGGGAGGCAGGGAAAGCATCTGAAAGAGGAAGGAGGAAAGAGGGAGACAGAGAAGGAGAAAGGAGAAAAAGGGAGAGGAATGGGTAGACAGTTGGAGGTAGTGAATGCTCTCCTTCACATATTGCTTTGGCTGTGGAGGGTTAAGGAGATTGTTACTGGAGGCGCAGGTGAAGGAGGAGGCAGAGGAAGAACGGAAAAGACGGAGATAAACGGAAAAGAACGGGGATGCAGAGAGAGAGGAGGAAAGGTTCTTAATCATATGCTGCTTTGGCTGTGTTAATGGTTTAGACTTCAGAGCATAGGAATATAAATCCAAGCGTATTATGTAATGGTGGTTCTGGAAGATTCGACACATTCGTTACTAGTAAAATAATGCAAATAGAGTAACTTCTTTATAGTAAGCTTGTGACAGTAGGAGAATGAACCTGAGTTAGAAAGTCTCCGAAATTGTCTTTCTCCAATATCCATAAATTGATTTTGAGTTGATGAGTGAGTTAGATGGAGCATCCTTTGGAGTATGAGTGAACCTGCATGGGGTGAAGTGAGTGCGAATGTATCTGGGAGTTAGTTAAGACTGAGAGAGTTAGAGTATACTGTATAGTAGGAACGTTCTTTCACCTGCGTTAGGTTTAATGCCAGTGTGAATGGTTTCTCTAAGTCAAACAGTAAGTACAATAAATACTTTTGGAGCGATGTGTGTATGTGTGTGTGTGTGTGTGTGTGTATGTGTGTGTGTGTGTGTGTGTGCGTGTGTGTGTGTGTGTGTGTGTGTGTGTGTGTGTGTGTGTTATATCTGATACCATCTGTTGCCAGCGAGTGTCCGAATGAATGTGTGAGTGAATATGCATGTTAAAAGGAGAACCAGCGAATAAGAGTAACATTCAGACGCCAACCAATATACAGGGGGAGGCGGTGGCTCAATCGGTAGAGAGGTGGCTTGCGGTCCTACCGGACCCAGGTTCAAATCCCCGCTGGTGCAGGGAACAGTTTAAAGATTTGAATTTCATTACGGCAGAGTTTACCGATCTACCAGAAGACCCGACGACATGTAAAAATGCCCCCGCTAATACCAATACACCAGTCCTGTATGAGACAACCCTAGCATGTATTCAATGGACGGTGGGTGTTAACGCCGAAGTGGTGACATGTAGAGGTGTACGATATGTAGGAGGACTACTGGGCCTTGGGAGCAGGCTGAGAAGCCTTTGCCCAGAGTCGAGCACATAAAAAAAAGAAAAGAAAAAAAGCCACTAACCAATCTCGGGAATAACAGCTTCAGTGAAGACGTTGGACCCGCTGCAGGGCAGTAAACTCTGTGCCAGACTTCCTCCGGCCAGAGGACCATTACAAAGAGGCTGAGAAGGGCCATCCGCATGGTGGTGGTGGTGGTGGTGGTGGTGCCTGTTGGGGAGAGCGAGAGAGTGAGTGTGTAAGTGGGGAAGGTAGGTGAAACGAGGGAGCGTGGAGAGTGAGTGAAAGATTAATGAAAGCAATTATGGGGAGGGAGAGTTATGGATGTGTGAGGAGTGAGATGGGAAGTGGTAAGAGTAGAGAGATTGGGCGATGAATGGGGAGTGTGTGTGTGTGTGGGTGTGGGGAAGCAAAGTAGAAGGAGGGAAAATGGGGGATGAGTGAGGAATGTCTTTTAGAGTCGGGAAGGGATGTACAGGGGGGAAGAATTGACGTGAGTGGGGAATGAGTGTGGAAGTGGTATGGCAGGTAAGGGGACGGAGAGTGAAGGATGGGTTGGCAGTGAGTGAGGAAGTGGTAAGGCAGGTATGGGAAGGGAGCGTGAGGGACGAGTGGGGAGTAAGTGTGGGAATGGAAACGGAAACTGAGGGAAGCGTGAGCGAGGGGTGGAGAATTTGTAAAGTTACGTGCTTATATTCCTTTTAACCTTAATTTGTCCCAGATTTACGTGTTTTTACAGCTTATTCCACGCACCTCAGTTGTAGGATAAGACAAAGCCTAGGCGTTACATCAGTCGTAGGATAAGGCAAAGTCTAGGCGTTAATCCTTTCTTTGACTAACCTCGTATTCTAGTTTTAGCCCCGTACTGCAAATCAGCATTCACGATGGAGAGATGGCAATTTTAGGCCAAGTTAGAGAAAAATAATGCCAAGCGAACCAAGGATCAAACAACTCTCGACAAATTTTTTAATTTACTCGATCAAGTTATTTTCCTATTAAAAGATACTGACCGAAAAAAAAAAAAAAAAAAAAGGCTGTTTATACAAGAAATGAAATCTGCTTAGCTTTAGCCCACAAGTTGAACTTTTCTGATTATTACCAAGAGGGAATAAGGTAATAAAATTATGGCTATAGATCATGAGTGAATGATTATAAAGTGTCATCTAGATTTTATTCCGGAAATTTACACAATAGTAGTAACTTATTTTGCTCTAAGATGTGAAAGATGTCGGTTTTCTCTAAGTTAATCAGGGATTTTAGCCAATTCTGTAGCAGAGTTTTTCCCAAAAGTAAAGATAATCACATGGTTTTACGGCGTACTTAATAACAAACTCTTAGTAGCAGTGAGAGGGTAACAAGTTTTAAAAGAGATTTTTACATTGTTTCATCACAAGATGTGGCCAGAGGTGAAGAAATGTTAAGTGGTAGCACGTATAAAATGGATTGTATGTGAATTAACTGAGGGGAGAATGGAGGACGGTAGAGGGAAGAAAGAAGGAGAGAGGAGGAAAGAGAGGATGGAGAAGGGAGGGAGTGAGTTAAGGAGGTGGGGTGACAAAGAGAGAGGAGGAGGAATGGGGGAGCAGAGCATGCAAGGACCTTGAGAAAGGAAGAAGGATAATTAGGGAGAGTGAGAAGAGGCTGGGATGGAGGAAAGGAGGAAAGACGGTGATAGAGAGGAGGGGAAGATGGGTAGTGGAGGGAGAGAGAGAGAGAGAGATAGAGAGAGAGAGAGTGAGAGAGACCTCTTGGCAAGGTGATCTTCTGTTACCAGATAAGATTTACGTTGTTCCCAGACTGTTTTATCTCGGAAAAAAGAAACATGGAGAACAGAATTCAAACACACACACACACACACACACACACACACACACACACACACACACACACACACACACACACACACACACACACACACTCACACACACACACACACACACACACACACACACACACACACACACACACACACACACACACACACACACACACACACACACACACACACACACACACACACACACACACACACACACACACACACACACACACACAGAAAGTTTAGGAATCTTAATGATAGGACATAATAGTCTCATAAAAAAATTGTGTTTGTTTTGTTCTATGTATCTGCAGACGATTTTATTTAACTTAGGAGAGACATGGATTAGATCTTGTATTTATTAACCTCATTACTGCCAGATTTCCCAACTAAAGTATAAAAATAAAGACTATTCTGATGAATAATGTAGTAAAATACCTCGTCTCACCTTATACATGAATCAGTTCTTTTACCATTATATTTTCCCCATTTATTCTACACATGTACTTGTGATAGGAGTGTGAGTTCTCAGAATATAGTAAGGTAATAGATACAGTTTATCAGAAAAGTTTAATTACACAGGTGACAGGTGGTTTCGCTTTGACTGTTGCTTATCATCTTTTCAGCTGAATATTTCAGAATGAATTGTTTACTTCTTATGTGGCATAAAGTTTTTTCTTCATGCTGTACTGATTACATTTCTGGCCATGCATAACTATGGGGAGTTACTGAAAAATATATTCATTGGTTCATTGTTTCAAAATGTCAAGAGGGAAGGATGTAAAGATTTTTTAGACTTGATGAATAAGAGAGAGACTTCGTGAAGGAACAGAACCCTGAGGAACACCACACCTGAGTGCTTTAGAAGATTTGTGACACTCGACCACAGTTGTCTTTGTTATTATTATTATTATTATTATCCATTCATCCATCATCCAGTCCTACGTTACCCCATGAGGGGCGTAGGAGCCCGGGGCTAGGCAGCTGGTCCAGAAATTTTAGATGATACTATTATTATTATTATTATTATTATTATTATTATTACCATTATTATTATTATTATTATTATTTTATCATTATGAATTTTTCCCATTATTTTACTATTATAATGATGATTAGGCTATGTTGATGATAATGATGATGATGTTTACTTGTTTTATTATTATTATTATTATTATCAATCCATACATCCATCATCCAATTCTATGTTGCCCCATGACGAGCATAGGAGCCCGGGGCTAGAGAAGTTGGTCCTGACAAAAGTATCAGTATGATAAGGGTGATGATGATTGTTTGCAGTCTAATTTCTAATATTATTTTTATAATTGTTGTTCATATTATTATTATTACTATTATTATTATTATTATTATTATTATTATTATTACTATTATTATTATTATATTTATTATTATTATTATTATTACTTGGCCTTAATGAATGAGGGTGAGATTTGGAAGCTTCCGGTGTTGCTGTTTGCTGATGATACAGTATTGTTGAGTGAAGATGAATGGGAGTTGCAAGGTTTGGTGAATGAATTTGGGACAGTGTGTAGGAGGAGGAAGCTGAAAGTTAATGTAAACAAAAGTAAAGTTATGGTGTTTGAGAGGAATGAAGTCACAGAGTGTGCAGTGAGGTTGGATGGTGAGGATATGGAGAATGTGAGTGCATTCAAGTACTTGGGTAGTGTGATGAGTAAGGATGGAACTTTGGGGGATGAAGTACGTGAAAGGGTACAGCAGGGAAGGAAGGTTGTTGGCACACTGAAAGCAGTGATGAGAAATAGGGAGGTGAGTATGGAAGTTAAGAAGTCACTGCATGATGGTATTGTGATCCCTACCCTGACGTATGGAAGCGAGGCGTGGACCTTGCAAGAGGGGAACAAGTCAAGAGTGAGAGCAGTGGAAATGAGTTACTTGAGAGGAGCATGTGGAGTGACATGGAGGGACAGGTTGACGAATGAAGAAGTGAAGGAACGTTGTGGGGTAGATGTGGATGTGGTTGAAAAGATTAGGAGAAATACACTGAGGTGGTTTGGACATGTGGAGAGGATGGAGAATGAAAGACTGACTAAGAGGGTGTATGTAGGTGAGGTGGAGGGAGGGAGAGGGAGGGGTAGACCGAGGATGAGGTGGAGGGATGGAGTTGAGAGGTATATGAGGGAGGGGGTGAGTTGGGGGAGGGAGTCAAATGGTGGGTGACAGAGTGACTTGGAGGCGTTTTGTCTGCGGCCACCCTTTGCGGGATTAGGGCGTCGGGCTATAGATAGATAGATAGATAGATTATTATTATTATTATTATTATTATTATTACCATTATTATTATTATTATTATTATTATTATTTAATATTATTATTATATATCTATCTATCTATCTATTGCCAGACGCCTCAATCCCGTTTGAGGTGGCCACAAGCAAATCGCCTCCAAGTCGCCCTGTCTCCCGCCATTTCACTGCCCTGCTCCCAACTCACACCCCCCTCTCTCATATACCTCTCCACCCCATCCCTCCATCTCATCCTCGGCCTCCCCCTCCCTCTTCCCCCCTCCACCTCACTCACATACACTCTCTTCGTCAGTCTTTCACCCTCCATCCTGTCCACATGGCCAAACCACCTCAGTGTGTTCCTCATAACGCTTCCTATCACATCCACATCCACACCACAGCGCTCCTTTATATCCTCATTCGTCAGCCTGTCTCTCCATGTGATTCCACAGGCTCATCTTAAATACCTCATTTCGACTGCTCTCACTCTTGACTTGTGTCCTTCCAACAACGTCCAAGCTTCACTTCCATACGTTAGAGTTGGTATCACAATACTGTCATGTAGTAACGTTTTCACTTCCATGCTCACTTCCCTGTTTCTTAACACTGCTTTCAAAGAACCAGCAACCTTTCTTCCCTGCTGTACCCTTTCAAGCACTTCACCCTCCAAACCTCCATCCTTACTCATCACACTACCCAAGTACTTAAACGTACTCACATTTTCCAATTCCTCACCATCCAACCTCGCTATGCATTCACTGACTTCACCTCTCTCAAAGACCATCACTTTACTCTTTTCTACATTCACCTTTAGATTCCGTTTCTTACACACTCTCCCAAACTCATCCACCAAGCCTTGCAGCTCCCCTTCGTCTTCACTCAACAACACAGTGTCATCTGCAAACAACAGTACAGGGAGTTTCCAAACACTATTATAAAAATAATATAACTATTAGTAGTAGTAATAGTAGTAGTAGTAGTAGTATTATATGGTGATGGTGATGATGACGTGCATTATTATTTGTTGTTGTTGTTGTTGTTGTTGTTGTTGTTCTTCTTCTTCTTCTTATTATTATTATTATTTATTACTTATAGTCAGAGTCTTCTGATCAGTAGCAACTCCACCAACTTTTGACCTTCATTCGCTCCTCCTCCTCCTCCCACACACATGAATTCTCACTTATCACTTAGTTTTTCATCTAAGTCCCACTCTGTCTCAGATATACTCGTCTTAGTAATAATTCCAGACACATTAGCACATCTGACACTGCCAATTACTCCTGTAATTGGCTGAATGGTAAGATAAGGCTGGTGAATTTAGGAACGTATTTCTTAAGGTAATGAAGTTAATAAGCATCTGCTGGCGTGGCGAGAATCATTTGCCTACGGTATGCATGTGGAAGGAAGAACATATGTTTAAGTACACGGAGCAGAAGCCTGTAAGCTGTGTTAGGTGCGGCCACACTTGTTCGAAACATGTGATCGACAAGACGAAGCGACGCACCGGGTTAAAGCCACAGTAGTATCTGAGTCTTAACGTTAGACGGACCCCTGAGCCTCGTTTCTTCTTGTCAGTCACATGTTTGGAGCAAGTGTGGCCGCACACTTAGGCACACCCAGATACACATTAGACATCATTAAAGCATTCGGCCGCCCTCACACACACACACACACACACACACACACACACACACACACACACACACACACACACACACACACACACACACACACACACACACACACACACACACACACACACACAATATACATTCATAACAGCAACCTGGGTCAGTCCACGTCAGGGCGAAGACCTCTCATGCTTTTCCATCCCGTCCTACAGTATTAACTATAAGTCTGGTCCATCGAATACCAGCAAATTTCTGTATTTTATATCTCTATTTTGCTCCTTGTCTGGCTCTTCCTTTCACTCATCTCGGGCCTGCCCTGGTTGTCCGTCTGTTGTCTGCTCTGCCTGGAACATGACCTGTTTATATTTCCTCCTTCTATCCCCGCCATCCAGGAAACTCTTTTTTCATGTTTAAAACATTTCTTAGTTACTTTGTTAACTTTAATATGTCCATCTGTGTCATGGCTAAGAAACAGTCCAATTAGTTCACTTGGCTGCCTCCAGCTATAGCAGATCTCATTCATATTTTTTCTTGGTTTTTACTTGAAGCATATTGTAAAAAGTCTTCAGCTGCAAAGTCACATGTATCTTTAATGAGATCATTTGTGCGATTGTCTTCACCTCCTCCTTTACCCATATTCGTTCCTCACAGGAGTAATTTTTTTTTTTTTTTTTCAGTTCTATTGCTTGGATTATCTTTATCCACTATTCCATATCTTGAACTTGATCTTCAGTCACAGTGTTACTCTTGTACAGTTTAAAATTAAAATATTTTATTTATTTCACATTTATTTAATTTATTGTTTCTCCAGTAATATCTTCCAGATGAGACATTTGGTTTCTTCCCATCCCAATCTTCCACCTGGTTTCTTTCGACTTATAAAATTCCATGAAGTCTATTCAGCCCTACCCATAATATCCTTTCTGACATCTTCGCTTTCCTTTGGTTATTAATTATTTGTTCAGTTGCTTTTCCATGCCTCGTTAATAGCCAATGTTTGAACAGTGGAATTCCTACACTTATATTTACAATTGCATTCTGTTTTTGAAAATTAGCCGTCTTTTACCCGACCAAGTTCTAGCAACTACTGTAAAATTGTTTTTATTGAATTTAAGTGTAATATTGCTGTACAATGGTCATTGACTAAATTCTTCAGACGAGAGAGAGAGAGAGAGAGAGAGAGAGAGAGAGAGAGAGAGAGAGAGAGAGAGAGAGAGCATCAACAGTTTACCGCCTCATAAATCGCAGCACTTTAAATCATCTGACACCACCAGTTCTTCCGTAAATGACAAAATCCGTAAGTTTTGGCTGCCGAATTAGCATAGGTATTTATTAAGCTCACTAGGGTAATAACTTCTGGCGTTTATCGTTTGCATAAGGCATGCTTCTTGAAGGAAGAACACTTGTATAGTATACAGGAGCAGATCCTTCCAGGCTTCTGTTGAAGGACACTTGTATACTCATCACACACACACACACACACACACACACACACACAGTATACATACAGTACATACATATATATATATGCATACATAGCAGCAGCATTAGTCAGTCCACCGCAGCGCAAAGACCTCTCTCATCATTTTCCCTCCCGTCCTACAGTATTGGCTAGTAGCCTGTTCCATAGAATAGCAGCAAATATCCGTATACAAGCGAAATTCCGCATTTCATATCTTGATTTTGCTCCTTGTCTAGAACTTCCTCTCACTCATCTCGGGCCTGCCTCTCCGTTGCCTTGGTTGTCCGTCTGTTGTCTGCTCTACCTGGGACAAGACCTGTTTATATTACGTACGTTTTTCCGTATCCAGCAACCGTTATTTTCATGTTTAAAACTTTTCTTAGCAACTTTAAGATTTTAGTATGGTCAACTGTCGCTTAGCTTCGAAACAGTCCAATTTGTTCACTTGTGTGGTCTGTGCTGCCACCCTGTCTAGGTAAACTCTTTTCCGTATGTCTGTCAACTTGTGCCTTACCTTCTTGTTGGAAGTTTGCTATCATTCAACCTCTTCCGAATTGGGGTGGTCGTTCCTAACCCTCTCAGTATCGCTAAATTGCCTCAGTATGCTGTTTTTGTAAAGTGTTTAATGGTATGGTTAACTAGAAGATTCTAAAGCATTGTCCTCTCATAAACTCTTTTCTTCTAGGGATGCTCCACTGGTGATGTACACATTGCCTTATGATTTTTGGCCATCCTCCTTTTGGGACTGTGGCGAAACCTTTAACATTGCACGAGTCATAATCAAAGCTAGCGACCGAGTTTGGCAAAAACTGATGATTTCCAAAGCGCGCTTTTATGGTTTCTTACCTGTCTGTGTCTTCATCCCAGGCTACTTTTGTGGTCCTTCTGTAGCTACTATTGTAGACTGCGTATGTTCATCCTTTAAAACTATCGATAGTGGTGTTCCTCAGAGCTCTGGCTCTCTCCCTTATATCCATCAGTGATTTTCTAAACTTTACTTTTATCCCTGTCCACTCTCACTCAGATGGCTCCATCCTTCACATTCATAAATGCTTGTTTCGGTGTCCGTTTCTTCAGTTCTTTAAGTAATGATGTGATGAAGCTGCGGCTCACCACTTTCTGACTTGACTATCATTTTTTATTCTGTATATATATATATCTATTTATTTATCTATCTATCTATCTATATATATATATATATATATATCTATTTATTTATCTATCTATCTATCTATATATATATATATTGTTAGGGAACAGAGAAAGATAATGTACACTTTAAGTGAGAATACTAATAATCACTACTGTCCCGTAAAGTTCCAGGTTCAAAACAAAAGAGTTAGGTAAAATTACAAGTTAAAGTTTAATGCTCAAACTAACAACAAAACATTCAGGACTCATAAGGATAATGTAATGGCAAAAAACAGGTTAAATATATGGTTAACTGCAATAGCCTCTATTAACACGAAATTAGCAAGAGTAAATTTATCTAAGTCAGCCCTGATAAAATGAAAATACACTGGGTAATGCTCAGTTAATGCAAGATAAATTATTACAGATACAAACTATTATTAATGATGGCTGACAATAAGAACCTTACATAAATTACAAAAACCTTACTAGGCCTAAGAATCAACCTTATGCTACACAGTACAAGAAAAAAATGCAACAACAGTTATACTCAAATTACACACAGCTGCTAGATGGCTGGAGACTTCCTGAGCACTCACAATAATAACAACTGTACAGGGGAGGACAGAGATGTGAACAAAATGAGGAGCAGATCTAAGTGGCAATTAATGTAGAGACTGAGCTCATTATATAGGGGCCAGCAGAGCTTGATACAACTTGTAAGAACGACGCGCAAATGAAGCCATGGGGACAAAGAGTTGACAATCCTACTCTGAACAACAGAAAGGACGACTTACTCTACTATAACGGTAGAAGGGGGGACTGAGGCAGAACACGCTCGTGATCAAACATGCAGCACTCTGTGCGTTAAAATTACACAAAGGATGATGAAATCATAGGCTATGTAACACCTCCCCACAAAGAAAAAGAAATTTACAAAGGAAATTTCTCATTACTCTAAAACAATCTGTCTAAAGTCTAGATAAGCAATCTGCAATAACATTTTCTTTCCCCTTGACATGTTGTATGTCTAATGAATACTCCTGAAGAAGTAGACTCCATCTTGTCAATCTCTGATTTTTATCTTTAAACTTACTAAGGAATTTCAGTGGGTTATGATCGGTATAAATGACTATGGGGTCAAAACCAGAACACAAATAAAATGAAAAATGCTGTAAACCCAAAATCAAGGCCAAAAGCTCTTTCTCAATAGTTGAGTAGTTCTTTTGAGGTGGAGTGAACTTCTTACTGTAATAAGATACAGGGTGTTCAATACCCTGATCATCCTCTTGCAGCAAAACAGCCCCAGCTCCTGTATCACTTGCATCAACAGCCATCTTAAAAGGCTTAGCAAAATTTGGAGTAGTGAGCACTGGCTGACTTAATAGGATAGCTTTAAGTTTGTTGAAAGAGGATTCACAGTTATCGGTCCAGACAAATTTAACTCCCTTTTTCAGTAGGTCTGTAAGTGGTGATACAAGAATTGAAAAGTTAAGAACAAATCTCCTGTAATAACCTACCATTTCCAAAAATCTTTGTAACTTTTTCCTACTTTTAGGTCTGGGAAGATCACTTATAACCTGAACCTTAGCTGCTGGTGGTGCAACATGTCCATCACCAATTACGTACCCAAGGTACTGAACTTTAGCTTGACCAGACTCACACTTTGATAAATTAGCTACAAGATTAGCCTGAACCAAACGCTCAAGAAATTTACTGACATGGCATAGGTGATCTTTCCAGTTGTCACTGAAGATTAATACATCATCAATATAAACAACACACCCTGCCAAACCCTCTGTTACAACATTCATGAGCTTCTGAAATGTGGCTGGTGCGTTCTTTATACCATATGGCATTACAAAACATGCAAAAGTCTTTCCTAGTGTTACAAAACATGAGATCTCCCTAGCACGTTCAGTCATAGGTACTTGCCAATATCCCTTTAACAAATCAAACTTACTTATGTACCTAGCCTTTCCGATCTTGTCTATGCAATCTTCCACGCGAGGAAGAGGGTAAGTGTATGTTTTGGTTATCTGATTAACACGTCTGTAGTCAATGCAAAGCCGCTGTGACCCACCTGGCTTAGGGCCTAGAGTGACAGGAGAACTCCACTCCCTCTGACAGGGCTCAATCATCTTGTGGTCCAACAGGTAGGGAAGCTCCTTCTGGATGAGAGGAACTTTCACTGGATTCACACGGTAAGGAGGCAGTTTAATTGGCTTTGCGTCTCCAACATCGACATCATGCATCAACACAGTGGTTCTTCCTGGAGTGGCACGGAACACTTGCGGGTACTCCTGCAGTAATGCCGAAAACTCCTGCCTTTCCTCGGGAGGTAGGTGAGAAAGCTTAGTCTGGAGATCATTCATGATATCAGGATTCTTCCCCAAACTATCACTCAGGCTCATGCTGCATGGGAGAGCTTCACTTGCAGACTCGGGTGGAACAGCTACAGTGCAGACTGGATTATTTTCGTCCCGCCTATGATATAACTTTAGCATGTTGATGTGACATAGTTGCTTGTTCTTTCTACGATCTGGTGTGGCGATGACATAGTTGACATCACTGAGTTTCTTCTCCACGAAATAAGGACCACTAAACTTGGCTTGAAGAGGTTGCCCATGAACCGGTAGCAGAATCAAAACCTGATCTCCTGGCTGAAAGTGGTGTAACCTGGACTTCTTATCATACCAAGTCTTCATCTTCTCCTGAGCAGCTCCTAAATTCTCTCTCGCCAGCTGTAAAGCAGTGGACAGCCGTTCTTTGAACTTCATCACATACTCCAGCAGGTTGACGTCATCTTCCTCCGACAGCCAGCATTCCTTGAGTAACTTAAGGGGTCCTCTTACTTCATGGCCAAACAGTAGTTCAAAAGGTGAGAAGCCCAGTGATTCATTTGGAGATTCTCTTGCGGCAAATACAACGAATGGAAGACCTTTGTCCCAGTCTTTCTGATGTTCCAAACAGTATTTCTTGAGCATCGATTTGAGTGTTTGATGATATCTCTCCAACGCTCCTTGGGTCTGGGGATGGTAAGCTGAAGACGTGATCTGGGTGATGCCCAACTCTTTCAGAGACTGCTTGAAAACATTTGACATGAAATTACTTCCCCG
Source organism: Coenobita brevimanus (assembly GCF_032717465.1). Classification (NCBI taxonomy): domain Eukaryota; kingdom Metazoa; phylum Arthropoda; class Malacostraca; order Decapoda; family Coenobitidae; genus Coenobita; species Coenobita brevimanus. The sequence continues at coordinate 15,713,927 of NC_137065.1, forward strand.
GTCTGACTGTACCTCCTTGGGCAGACCAAATTTTGTGAAGAACTCCAGCATTTCCTTAACCACGTTCTTTGCTGAGATATTTCTAAGTGGAATGGCTTCAGGATAACGAGTAGCCATATCAATCAGGGTCAACACATAAGAAAATCCTGAAGAAGTCTTAGGAAGAGGGCCCACAATATCCACCAACACACGGGTGAAAGGCGCCTCAAAAGGAGGAATGGGAAATAGAGGTGCAACCTTTTCGGTCTGATTACACTTCCCCACAACTTGACAGGTGTGACAAGACTTACAATACCAGGAAACATCCCTGAAGATACCTGGCCAGTAGAAGTGTTTCAAAATGCGTGCCACAGTCTTCCTCACTCCAAGGTGTCCTGCCAAACTGGAATCATGAGCCACTCTAATGATATCCTGCCTACAAACACGAGGGATGACAACTTGATGTACAACCTCCCATTCACAGTCGGCTGATGCTGTTGGGGGTCTCCACTTCCTCATAAGTACTCCTGACTTTATATAATAACAAGTAGAAGCACCAGCTGACTCTTCCTCACTGCAAGCAGAGTTAGCTAGACCTTTCAACTCAGGGTCAGCAACCTGCAACTCAACCAACTCTTGACGAGACAAATTATCAACACTACGGGGTACTGCCTCATCTGGTGAGTGGTCCAAATTAGCAAGAAAAGTGTCAGCTAGGATAACATCATCATCATCATTATCCTCTAAATCACCAGTAACTTTAGACTTAGCCCTAGTGACAGCACACGCAGGGAACACATCAGGGACATCACAATCCTGGGACGCAGTCACTGGCTCACTAGACAACTGAGGAGCTGGACACACTTGACTTCCACCAATATCATTTCCAAGTAAGAAAGTTACACCTGACATTGGGAGTGTCTCAACCAACCCAACCATAACGGAACCATTAGCAAAACCAGACTCTAAATTCACTCTGCACAGAGGGACAGAGAAGTAATTATTCCCTACACCTTGTAAGATTACAGTTTCATCAGAGGAATTAACATTAGAGCCTAGAACACTGGTCAGCATAAGGGATTGGCAAGCACCTGTATCACGATATATTTGAACTGATTTCCTGTCATTATTGTCCAGAGGACTGACAAAACCATCAGACAGGAAATTAGCACATGAACTCTTGAGAGTGTCACCCACGTTACTGCTCAAAAGAGGAGCTCCATCATGAGAATTTAAGTTACCCCTCAAAGCAGGTTCAGTTAACTCAGTTAAAGAATTCTGGGAACTCTCAAGGGTGGACACTAGACCAATTGACTGAATATTTAAAGACTCCTTTTTGTTCACATCACGCTGTCTCCTGAAACATTTCTCCGTAGTATGACCAAGCTTACTACAATAAGTACATTTACTTTTCTGAAATCTTGAGGTGAAGCTGGTATTTACTTCCTGAGAAACATCATCTTTATTCTCTTTCCTGTTACCTGTACTCTGAGTAGAGGCAACGTACTTACTCTCAGCTTTCCCTTTTTCTTTAGAATATCTCTTGTGAGTGAGAACATATTCATCAGCTAAAACTGCAGCATCAGACAAATTATCTATTCTTTTCTCATCAAGATATAGGCTTACATCTTTATTAATACACCTCTTGAAATCCTCCAGCAAAATCATCTGCTTAAATTTACCAAAATCAGAATCCACATTCTTAGAATTTAACCACTGCTCTAACAGATCTTCTTTGATTTTTGCATACTCAACATGGGATTGCTTATCTTGCTTGTAAGTTGTCCTAAATTTTACTCTATAGGCTTCAGGAACAAGCTCATAGGCCTTAAGAATCAAGCTCTTAACTATATCATAAATTTCAGATTGATCCTGAGGCAAAGATGCATAAGTTACTTGAGCTTTACCGGTGAGAACAGTTTGAAGGAGTACTGGCCAATACTCTTTGGGCCAATTAAAACCAGTAGCTACCCTCTCAAACAACTGAAAATACTTTGTTAAATCAGATTCATTAAAAGGAGGGACAAGTTTAACATTTTTAGCCACATCAAAATCATCAGAGCTAGATGATCCAGTTCCACCTTGTTTCATGCGATACTCATGGTCTGCCTGAATCCTAGCAAGTTCAACTTGTGCCTCAGCCTCCTTAGCACGAGCCTGAAACTCACCCTCCTTAGCATGAGCCTGAAACTCAGCCTCATTAGCATGAGACTCCGCCTCCTTAGCCTGAGACTCAGCCTCCTTAGCACGTACTTGAAATTCAGCTTCCTTCACACGAGCCTCCTGCAGGGTTAGCTGTAACTTAGCTAATTCAATCTGCGTTTGCTCATTTGGAGGAGTTACATTAAACAAGCTTTCATTAATCATGTCAACAATTTGATCTTTAGAATGATGAGAGTGAACTGCAATTCCCAATTGTTGAGCAACAAGCTTAAGTTCATTCTTTGTTCTGTTTTCTACATCACACACTGTTTGCACATTTGACAAAAAATCTTTGGCTTCACCAAACGTAGTAATAGTAGACATCATGAATAAATCACAGTCACAAAATATCGAGCAATATCCTTATGATAATATCCTGAATATCCTGATATGAGGTCGCCAAATTTATGTTACGGAACAGAGAAAGATAATGTACACTTTAAGTGCGAATACTAATAATCACTACTCTCCCGTAAAGTTCCAGGTTCAAAACAAAAGAGTTAGGTAAAATTACAAGTTAAAGTTTAATGCTCAAACTAACAACAAAACATTCAGGACTCATAAGGATAATGTAATGGTAAAAAACAGGTTAAATATATGGTTAACTGCAATAGCCTCTATTAACACGAAATTAGCAAGAGTAAATTTATCTAAGTCAGCCCTGATAAAATGAAAATACACTGGGTAATGCTCAGTTAATGCAAGATAAATTATTACAGATACAAACTATTATTAATGATGGCTGACAATAAGAACCTTACATAAATTACAAAAACCTTACTAGGCCTAAGAATCAACCTTATGCTACACAGTACAAGAAAAAAAATGCAACAACAGTTATACTCAAATTACACACAGCTGCTAGATGGCTGGAGACTTCCTGAGCACTCACAATAATAACAACTGTACAGGGGAGGACAGAGATGTGAACAAAATGAGGAGCAGATCTAAGTGGCAATTAATGTAGAGACTGAGCACATTATATAGGGGCCGGCAGAGCTTGATACAACTTGTAAGAACGACGCGCAAATGAAGCCATGGGGACAAAGAGTTGACAATCCTACTCTGAATAACAGAAAGGACGACTTACTCTACTATAACGGTAGAAGGGGGGACTGAGGCAGAACACGCTCGTGATCAAACATGCAGCATACTGTGCGTTAAAATTACACAAAGGATGATGAAATCATAGGCTATGACACAATATATATATATATATATACAGTATCTACACCTTCTGTCCCGTTAAATTTTTCCACAGGAATATCCCTTAATATTTAGCAATACACAGCTCAGTCCTTCATTGTCTCTTAATAACCTTGGGTTTTTTTTCTCTACGAGACTTGAAAAGATCATACTACCACCCGTGCAAAATCTCCTTCTAAGGGTTTACGTGCACTAAACCGACTCCGTGTTTTCAGTATACCAGACAGTTGTTGACTTTGTATAGGGTCTTATTCGCCCACGTATTGAGTACATGTAGCATGTTCAGCGTTGGAGTCGTTCCCGACATACCGTTCTTGTAAACTGGGTGGAATCAAAGGCTTATCGTCTATTAACAACCCCTCTCTCACAGACTCCCTTCTACCTATCCATCTTCTCAGCAGTGTTGTGTCTCTATCTCTGCACCATCGCTGCTTTGGTGTGTTTCTGAAACGTCAACTTGCACCCTTCCTCCATCATCGCAGCGCGTAGAACATTTCTGGCAGCACACTCTCACCCCTTCTTTGTCCAGCTGTCTAATGTAAGAGTAAACGATTCTCAGTCATTCATGTATGCTGGAGGTCAGCTCTGGAACTGCCTTCTTCAGACTTTATTTTCCTTTGTCTACGACCCCAGTCACATCTCAGAATAAGTGGATCTTCAATTTTGCATTGTTGTGTTTTGTTTTCCGTGTAAAGAATAACTTTTGGGGTTTTTGGTCTTTGGTTCTTTCTTCCTTGCCTGAAAAAGTACGTTTTTCGATTGCTTGTATCGTAAACTTTCTCCTGGTCCATTTTAAAGAATGGTTCTTTTTTTCTTGTTTCACGGGACATCTATCAGTGTTTTTCCATGTCTCTCTAAACACTCCTACGTTTGTTGTACAACGACTTCGTTTGCCTCACTGTGGTAAACCTGCAGCAGCCGACACTGATGATATTATATGTGACCGGGAAGTATCGTCAATGTCAATTGCTGCAGACTCACCACACTGACTTTCAAAATCAATGCAGAGAAAAACAGGAGAGGCGACCGGACTCTTCATGCCGACTGCTCATCCCAAGGTTTCGTTTCCAAAGGCGCCTACATTGTAAAAATTCCTATATTCTTGACACCTCTTTCTCCGAATATGCGCTGACTACGCCAAAGTCATCTGCTGAATCGCTGCTGAAGATTAAGGACCATGGTTTGACGAAACTCGTCTCTGTGGTTTAGAAAGACGCTGGTGCTGGTGAGGGACCCCTTCAAGTGGTGGCATGGATATAGCAGGACATCTTCGCTAACCGGTTATACGACTGTCTCTCAACTCCTTCCCTATCTAGTGAAATGAGCTTGGTAGACTGCAAGATAGTGAACTACTAGAAAAAGATTTGATTTGGTGCCTCGTATGTCCACTTCAGGCACTTAGTGTCAGGGGAACACTTTTCATCTGATCAGTAGTTAAGAAACTTCCCTGTGTGGTTGCATCTGATTAGGATAGTTCCTTTGATGACTGGATTGCACAGGCTTCAGCACCAAGACAAAGCAGTGTTCTTTTGAAGAACTACCATTAAGGGTTATGTTGAAAAGGGAATTATATATATTTACACATTATCGTTCCATATAGTTCCAGTGGAAATCAATTCATATGATATTATTTATTACTTAAATTGCTTTTATTCAGAACTGGGTAAAAAATCATTATGATCTGTGTATTAGTCAGGTAACAAAAACAATGTAAGATGCTGCATTGGATTTATTCACATACACTCGTTAGCGCGCGCGCGCACACACACACACACACACACACACACACACACACACACACACACACACACACACACACACACACACACACACACACACACACACACACACACACACACACACATGCACACAGAATGAAGATTGGTCCTGGTTCGGGTTCACGTGGGATCAGGTCGATTCAGCGGGTTCCATGTTATCCAACAGTTCCAAGAACTCCACCAAGCAAGCATAAGATGAAATCGATGAGCTGTGGGGGAGAAAGAGAGAGATAACTGTAGGAATTATGGATATTTTTTTTTCAGGATAGAGAGATAAGTTACAGGGATTATGGGTCTTTTTCATGTGTGTGTGTGTATGAGAGAGAGAGAGAGAGAGAGGTTACAGTGGTCATGGATCTTTTTTCTATGCTAGAGAGAGAGGTTACAGTGGTCATGGATCTTTTTTCTATGCTAGAGAGAGAGGTTACAGTGGTCATGGATCTTTTTTCTTTGCTAGAGAGACTGGTTATAGTTCCTTATGGACCTTTGTTTCAGATTAGAAATAAGCAATTGGGATTATGAATATTTTTTTCAGGTTAGAGAGAGAGAGAGAGAGAGAGAGAGAGAGAGTTTATATGGACTATAGATTTTCAGGTTAAAGATAAATAAAAGAGGTTATGAATGTTTTTTCAGTTTAGAACAAATACTATGAAACAAAGTAAAATTTCCACAAACAGTGATGAAAATCGTGAAAGAAAGCTTCGTATCTTAATAAATAATCTTATTACTATATAATGACAAATATCAGATAACCTTTCTCTCTCTCTCTCTCTCTCTCTCTCTCTCTCTCTCTCTCTCTCTCTCTCTCTCTATCAATTTTTCTATATCTACTGTATCTGTCGTACTCACAAAGCCAAGCTTCGACAGCAGACACACGAGGACCGCCGGGAGGGTATCAAGGCAGAAGATTTGTACCAAGATATCCAAGATGACCTCAGGTGGTGTGCCGACTGTGGCAGAGGAAGGGGGAGAGGGTCGATTAGGTCAAGTGATTAGAGAAGCTGCCCGATGTTTGAAAGGACCAAGGCAGCGCAGGACAGGACATGGTAATGAAGACGAATGCAAGGCAGAGTAATGAAAACGAATGCAGGGCAACATAATGAAGAGAAATGCAGGGCAGCATGATGAAGAGGAATGCAGAGCAAGATAATGAAGAGGAATTCAGGGCAGGGTAATGAAGAGGAATGCAGAGCAAAGTAATGAAGAGGAATGCAAGGCAGGGTAATGAAGAGGAATGCAGGGCATGGTAATGAAGAGGAATGCAGGGCGGGGTAATGAGGAAAGCAAGGCAGGGTAAGGAAGAGGAAGGTAGGGAAGGGCAGCATAATTAAGAGGAAGGCAGGGCAGGACAAGGCATATGAGCCGTTTTAGGGGAATGTTGGAGGGGGGGGGGTGACTGAGGGAGAATAAATGTTTCTCACTCTAGTTCTTTAGGAATCAGTGTAATATCTTCGTCATCGGCATCGTTATTGTCTTATCATTATCTAAATTCTACATCCCACAAGTAAAAACAAATTACCTGAAAGATTGAAAACATTTACCACACCACAGATAGAAGCAAATTTGTCTGGAGATTAAACAGATTCGCCACAGTGAACTACTTGATAAATCCAGTTTGCAAGAGTAAACTGAAAATAAGTCTTCATATTAAAGGGAAGAAGTTTAGTGAATACAAGAAAAGCCGAGGTGATGTCGTCTAACAAACAGATGGAGTAGACCACTATGTAAGCTTGATCGCAAAAGATTAGGAGGAAATATAGTATTTTAGGAACCTGAAAGTGGCCAAAGCACCAGAGAGAGCTAAGGGACCTGAAGTAAGTCATAGGATAGGAGAAGAGGCATATTATGGCACTCTGAAGCATGGGGCATAAGGGGTCAGGGTAGGAAAGCAAAATGACCCTGACGGTCCTGTATTGATGCAAGCAGCGATCTTTGAATATTAGGGACAGAAAAAGGGTGGAGGTGCTGGTGATGAAATGCTCCAGGTCTGTATGTGGAGTTAGATGACAAACCAGAGTGAAAGAGGATATTGAAAGAGCTTGAAAGACCAGGGATGTGTTAAAGTAGACGTAGTGCAAAGGAATGGGCAGATCAGAGTATGTTATGATATAGCCAGTAGAGAGAAGGTGTTGTGGGAGAGTCGTGACAGCATACAGCTCAGAAGTGGAGTTAGTGAGAGAAATTATGAGGTCTAGACGAAGAAGTAGGGACAGTGCTGAAACACATTTTTAACTATAAGTGTGATGGTCCAGGAGTGTGAGAAGCGGGCATGGTATAAAGCAAATTGGAATGAAGTGGCCAAGGGTAGAACAACTCTACCAGTAATCTGTGAGGGTAAGAAGTGAAGCAGCTGGGGTAAACCGTGAATAAGAAAAGGATGAGGGTGAATTATTTTTAAGATAGCTTTACGTACACAATTAAATAAGACAGCTGAAAAACAGAATATGAGTGACAGAAGTTGCTTTCTCCTGCTCTCCGGCACCACCAGCCTGGAATGAGTAACATTTAGTGAGAATAGAATAAAGTCATAATACTGCCAACAAAATATTATATACCAGAGTAAAACAGAATCACATAGAATAAAGCTATGGTGTTGGCGCCAGAGTAAAACTACATTGCCTAAGTCTAGGATATGAGAGTCAGAGTAGAACAGAATCACATAACATAGAGAGCCAGGGTAAAATAGAATCACATAGCATTAAGTTAGGGTATGAGAGCCATAGCAACACAAGAATCACACAATATTAAGCTAAGGTGTGGGAGCCAGAATAATCACATAACATAAATCATGGGTATGAGAGCCAGATTAAAACAATCACATATCAAGCTGTGGTATGAGAGACAGGGTAAAATAGAGTATGAAAATCAGCGTAAAACAAAGTGACTATATCAAAATGAGCGTAAAACTGGATAACTTTGAAAATCAGCGTAAGACAGAGTGACAATATGAAAATCAGCTTAAAACGGTTACAGTATAAAAACCAGCTTAAAATGAGTGATATTCAAATCAGCGTAAGAGAGAGTGACATTGTGAAAATCAGTGTAAAACGTATGACAGTAGGAAAATCAGCGTAAAACAGAGCGACATTACCGGTAATGTTAGCGAGAAGACACAGGTCCACAGTCAGATTCAACTCTGCGACGCACTCTGTCAAAGTTTCTGTTATATTTGTCAGCAGGGATTCCGTGAGGTTTCCGCAGAGTATGTCAAGTTCCAGGACGCATCCCAACGAGTTGATCTCGCACACGGGTAACACAAGCGGCCCCTGACATACTATTCCGACTGTAGATGGTTGGGAGAATATGGTTATTAGAGACGAGAAGAAAGGAGGGAGGCAACGAAGGCATCTGAAAGAGGAAGGAGGAAATAGGCAAACATCGAAGGGAACAGGAAGGACGGAGAGAAAAGGAGAGGAAATAGCAGACAGTTGGAGTTAGTGAATGCTCTCCTTCACCTATTGCTTTGGCTGTGGAGGGTTAAGGGGGGTGTTAGTACAGGGGCAGGTTAAGGAGGAGGCAAAGGAAGAACGGAAATGACTGAGACAAACAGAAAAGAACGGGAAGACAGAGAGAGAGGAAGAAAGGCTCTTCATCATATGCTGTTTTGGCTGTGTGAATGGTTTACATTTTAGAGCATAGGAATATAAATCTAAGTGTATTATGTGATACAGGCTTTGGTAGAATAGACCCATCCATTACTAGTATAATAATGCAAATAAAGTAACTTCTTTATAGTAAGCTTGTGACAGTAGAAGAAAGAACCTGAGTTAGAACATCTATGAAACTGTCTTTCTCCAATCTCCATAAGTGGGTATTGAGTAACTGAATGAGTTAGATGGAGCATCCTTTAGAGTATGAGTGAACCTGCATGGGGTGACGCGAGTGCGAGTGTCTGTGGAGTTAGTTAAGACTGAGGGAGTGAGAGTATATAGTAGAAACGTTCTTTCACCTGCGTTAGGTTTAGTGTGTGAATGAATGATATGTGTAAGTGAATCAGTAAATACAATACATACTTCTGAATGGATGTGTGTGTGTGTGTGTGTGTGTGTGTGTGTGTGTGTGTGTGTGTGTGTGTGTGTGTGTGTGTGTGTGTGTGTGTGTGTGTGTGTGTTTCTGTGTGTGTGTGTGTTATATCTGATATCATCTGCTACCAGCGAGTGTACGAATGCATGTGTGTGTGAATATACTTGTTAAAAGAAGAACCAGAGAATGAGAGTGACATTCAGACAGGAACCAAAATAAAACCACTAACGAATCCCAGGAAGAATAACGTCAATGAAGACGTTGGACCCGCTGCAGGGCAGTAAACACTGTGCCAGACTTCCTTCGGCCAGAAGACCCATTACAAAGAGGCTGAGAAGGGCCATCCGCATGGTGGTGGTGGTGGTGGTGCCTGTAGGGGAGAGTGAGAGAGTGTGGGAGTTGGGAAGGTAGGTGAAGGGAGGGAGCGTGGAGAGTGAGTGGAAAATTAATGAAAGCAATTAAGGGGAGGGAGAGCGAAGGATGTGTGAGGAGTGAGAAGGTAAGTGATAAGTGGAGGGAGAGTGGACAGTGAATGGGGAGTGTGTGGCAGTGGGGAAGCAGCATAGAGAGAGGGAAAATGGGGGATGGGTGAGGAATATCTTTGAGAGTCGAGAAGGAATGTAACCTGTGGGAGAATCGGGCATGAATGTGGATTGAGTGTGGAAATGGTAAGGCAGGTAATGAAACGGAGAGTGTGGGATGAGTGGGCAGTCAATGGGGAAGTGGTAAGTCAGGTATGGAAAGGGAGCGTGAAGGGTGAGTGGGGAGCGAGTGTGGGAATTAGAGACGGAAACTGAGGGAAGCGTGACGGAGCAGTGAAGAATTAGTAATGTTACGTGCTTATATTCTCTCTACCATTAATTCTTCCCAGATTTGCATCTTTTTGCAGCTTATTTCACGCACACCAGTGATTGGATACGACAAAGCGATACATCCTTTCTTTGACTCTCGTCATATTCTAGTGTTAACTTCGTGTTGCAAATTAGCGTTGAGGATGGATACATGGAAATTTTAGGCCAAGTAAGACAAAAACAATGCCAAGAGAACCAAGGATCAAACAACTTCATGTATGTTCTTAAATTTCTTCGATAAAGTTGATTTCCTGTTAATAGATACTCAGCGGAAAAGAGCAGTTTATAGAAGAAATGAAATCTGCTTAGTTTTAGCCCATCAGGTGAATTTTTCTGATTATTACCAAGAGGGAATAAGGTAATAAAGTTATGGCTATAGATCTTGAGTGAATGATTATCAAAGTGCCATCGAGATTTTATGCCGCAAATATACACAGAACTAGTATTATCTTGCTCAAGGATGTGAAAGCTGTCGGTTTTCTCTAAGTTAATGTATGATTTTAGCCACTTCTATAGCATAGTTTTTCCCATAACAAAAGAAAATCAGATGGTTTTACCGCGTACTTGATAAAGAAGACTTAGTAGTAGTGAGAGGGTAACCAGTGCTAATGGAGATTTTTACATTATTTCACCACGAGAAGTGCACAGTGGTGAAGAAATCTTAACAGGAAGCACGTATAAAATGGGTTGTATCTGAATCAACTTTACGAATGAGGTTACCTGATTTTTTGCTGTGGAAGGGAAGGTGAGTGGAGTGAAGTGGAGTGTTGTGGATTCCGTCTTTTATAGGGATATGAGACCGAGGAGAATGTAAGGGGAGATGGAAGGGGGAATGTACAGAAGTAAAGGTGAGGTAGTGGGGGGAGAATGGGGGGAGGAGGAGGGAAGAAGGAAGGAGAGAGGAGGAAAGAGGGGACGGAGAAGGGCGGGAACGAGGTAAGGAGGTGCGGTGAGAAAGAGAGAGAAGGAGGGAGGGAAAGGGGGCGCAGAGCATGCAAGGACCTTGAGAGAGGAAGGGAGATAATTAGGGAGAGTGAGAAGAGGCGGGAGGGAGGAAAGGAGGAAAGACGGTGATAGAGAGGAGGGAAAGGGGGGTAGTGGAGTGAGAGAGAGAGAGAGAGAGAGAGAGAGGTACGTATTTGCCAGGTGATTTGCTGTTAACAGTTAAAATATGCGTTGTTCCCAGACAGTTCTATGTCAGTTAGAAAAAACTTGGAGAACTGAATTTTAACACACACACACACACACACACACACACACACACACACACACACACACACACACACACACACATGGTTAGGAAATGTATAGAGTAGAATATAACAGTCTAAGGAAATTTTTTTCTCCTTTCTTTTAGAGGTCCTGAGACGAATTTACGTACCTTAGGGGAGACATGGATTAGATCTTGCATTCATTAATGTATTTACTGCCAGATCTCTTAGCAAAAATAGAAAAAGAAAGACTATTATGAGACAAATGAAATATAATACTTCGTCTCAAGTGATCCAAGCATCATTTCTTTCACCATAATATTTTCACCATTTATTCTACATCTGTAAGTGTCATAGGAGTGTGAGTTTTCAGTATGTAATAAGGTAGGAGGTACACTTAATCAAAATACTATAATTACACAGATGACATATGGTTTCAATACACAAGTGACAGGTGGTTTCATTACACAGGTAACATGTGGTTTCGCTTTGATTGTTGCTTATCGTGTGTGTGTGTGTTTTTTTTTTTACAATATTTCTGAATGAATTGTTTACTTCATACTTGGCATAAAGTTTGTTCTTCATTCCATACTGATTAAATTGCTGGTCATGGATAACTATGATGAGTTACTGGAGAATATGTTCATAGGTTCATTATTATGTACTCCTTGGAGGTTTCATTTTACCAGTCTTTGGTTTGTTTATTTTTCTCTCTGTATGTCTTTCATTCTGTTTGTAGCATTACTCTAAAAGTCGTGAAAGAATTTTAATGATATTTTGTGGAAGGGTGGGCAAAGCACCGAGGAAGAATTGATTAAATTTTCGGCCTTATCCTGATCCGGAGTATCCCGCACAATATTTCCAAAAGTTGTCAATGATTTTCAATGAAATTTTGTGGAATGGTGGGCCATAGACCAGGAAAGAGGTAATTAAAATTTGGGGAGGATCCGGATCCGGATCCTTTTTAGTTTCAATGACATTGGCGGAGGTATGCACTCTGTCAGTGCCTTCTAATTTCAAAATGTTAAGATGAAAGGTTGTAAAGATGGTGTTCTGATACTTGCTGAACAGACGAGACTTGGTGAAGGAACAGAACCCTGAGGAGCACCACACCTGAGTGCTTTAGAAGATTTGTGACACTCTTTTACTGTTGTCGTCGTTATTATTATTACCATCGCCATCGTGGTTATGTTTTTACGGACGTTGGTTTGTTTGTCTCTTTGTTTGTTTGTCGGTCTGTTAGCTTCTTTACTCAAAAAGTTATGAACGGATTTTGATATAATTTTGTGGAGGGGTGCTCCATGGGTTAAGGAAGAAATGATAAAATTTTAATGCTGATCCGGATCCGGAGTATCCCCAACAATATCTGAAAAAATTCTCTGTGAATTTGAAAGTAATTTTGTGGGAAGGTGGGCCATGGAACAAGAAAAAAATGATTACATATGGGGGCGGATCCGGATCTGGATCAGCATCCTGTATCCACGGATCCAGATCCGGATCCTTTTTAATGACAATGGCATTGGGGGAGGTATGTGGTCTCAGCGCTTTTTAGTTATTAAGGCGATGATGATGATGATTACTTTCATTATTATTTGTTATAATTGGGTGTCTGCCCAATGCTCTCTTCCTTCCTTCCTCTTCTGTTTTTCTTTCCTTCATTCTTTCCTCTTCCTTCTGCCTACTGCTGACTTTACACTTCCTCTTCTGTCTTTCTCTCTTTCCTCTTCCTTCTGCCTATGGGTGGCTCTAAACTGAGATGGTTTCCTATACACCAGGAAACCATTTCCTTTGGTAGGTGGTAACCATATAACTACTTTATAGTGCCAGGTGGTTTAGTTGGTAATTAAGGCTCTCCAATCGGATTGAGCCTGTGCAGGTTTATATGCAAGGGGTAGTTGAGGCTTATTACTCACGTAATGCCACTCAGGGATGAGTCAGGCTGGTCATTCATCTAAAATGTCAGGAACAACTTCCCAGGCTCAGGGTTTCTGCGCTCCTCATCGGGCAACATAGGATTGGATGTTGGATGGATGAATTATTATTATAGTTATTATTATATGATGATGATGATGATGATGATGATGATTATTATTATTACCTCCGCCGAGCAGGTTATGTTTTACCTTGCGTTGGTTTTTCTGTTGGCAGGATTACTCAAAGAGTTATGAACTGATTTTGATGTAATTTGTGTGAGGGTGGGCCATAAGCCAAGAAAGATATGTATGATTAAATTTTGGTCCGGGTCCGGATCCGGTGTACCCCGCACACTATCTCCAAAAGTTCTCTATGAATTTCATTGAAACTTTGTGGAATGGTGCGCCATGGAACAAGAAAGAATTGTTAAAATTTGGGAGCTGATCTGGATCCAGATCCTGTATCCACGGATCCGTGTCCAGGATTACTGAAAAAGTTGTGAACAGGTTATGATCAAATTTTGTGGAAGGGTGGGCCATGGACTGAGGAAGAAATGATTAAATTTTGGTCCGGATCCTGATCCGGATCCGGGGTATCTCGCACAATATCCAAAAGTTATTTTATGAATTTCACAGAAATTTTGTGGAATGGTGCGCCATGGACCAAGAAAGACTTGTTTAAACTTAGGGTCGGATCCGGAAGAGGGTCCTATATCCACGGATCCAGATTCGGGATTGCTCAGAAAGTTATGAACATATTTTGATGAAATTTTGTGGAAAAGTGGATCATGGGTCATGGAAGAAATTATTAAATTTTTGGGCGGATCCGGATCCGGCGTATCCCGCATAATGTGTTCAAAAGTTCTCTGTGAACTTCAGTGAAGGTTTGTGGAAAGGTGGGCCATGGGTCAAGAAACAATTGATTAATTTTGGGGATGGATCCGGATCCTTTATTCACGGATCCGGATCTCTTTTACTGGCAATGGCGTTGGCAGAGGTATGCGCTGTCTGAGTGCCTTCTAATCAGTTTTATTACTTCTTATAGCCAGGGTCGGCCGATCAATAGCACCTCCACCAACTTCTGTCTTTCATTTTCTCCTTCTCCCACGCACCGGAATTCTCTCTTATCACTTATTATTTCATATAAACCTCACTCCTTCTCAGATATACTCGTCTTGGTAATAATTCCCGACACATTAGCACATCTGACACTGCCAGTTACTCCTGTAAATGGCTGGATGGTAAAATAAGGCTGGTGAATTTAGGAACGTAGTTCTTAAGGTAATGAAGTTAATAAGCATCTGCTGGCGTGGCGAGAATCATTTGCCTACGGTATGCGTGTGGAAGGAAGATCTCATGTTTAAGTATATGGAACAGAGGCCTGCAAGCTGGTGTTAGGTGCGGCCACACTTGTTGGAAACATGTGATCGACAAGACGAAGCGATGCACCGGGTTAGAGTAGGTGCGTTATCTGAGTCTTAACATTTGATGGACTCCTGAGCCTCGTTTCCTCTTGTCGATCACATTTCTCGAGCAAGTGTGGCCGCCCACTTAGACACGCTTGGTTACACATTAGACACCATTAAAGCATTCGCTCGCCCCTCTCTCTCTCTCTCTCTCTCTCTCTCTCTCTCTCACACACACACACACACACACACACACACACACACACACACACACACAGCAGTAGCCTGTCAGTCCAGTGCAGGGCGAACACCTCTCATCGTTTTCCATCCCGTCCTACAGTATTAGCTGTTAGTCTGGTCCATCGAATCCAAGGTAATTTCCCCATTTCGTATCTCCATTTTCCTCCTTGTCTGGCTCTTCCTCTCACACATGTCGGGCCTGCCTCTCCGTTGCCCTTGTTGTCAGTCTGTTGTCTGCTGTGCCAGACACTTGACATGTCCATATTATCTACCTTTTTCCCTTATCCAGAGAACTCTCTTTTGATGTCTAAAAGTTATCTTAGGTACCTGGTTAATAACTAGAATATGGTCAACTGTCGCGTACCTACGAAACAGTCCAGTTTGTTCTCTTGGCTGGTCTGCATCTATAGCAGAACTAATTCATATACTTAACTTTTATTTTAAACAGCTCGTGAAAAATCTTTGTCTTTTGTTCACTGCAGTCACATGTATCCTTAATAATATCCTTGGTGCGATCGTCTTCATCTTCTGCTTTATCCATATTCATTCCTGAAAAGACTGTTTACTTCAGTTGTATTGTTGGGAATTATTATGTCCTCTAATTCCATATCCTAGACTATAACCTCAGTCATACTGTTACTCCTATAAAGTTTGAAAGAAAAATATTCAATTCAGATCACTTATATATATATATATATATATATATATATATATATATATATATATATATATATATATATATATATATATATATATATATATATATATCAGCAGCAGCAGCAGCAGCCATTATAAATCCACTGCTGAACAAAGGCCTCCCCCAACCTTCTCCACGAATTCCTTGGCTGAGCCAATCTTTGCCACGTTTTCCCAGCAAATTTCTTTATCTCATCTCTCCACCTCCTGTCTGGCCTTTTTCTGCTACGCTTACCATCTCTTGGTGTCCAGTCAGTTAACCTCTTGCTCCATCGATTATCCCTTGTTCTTGCTACATGGCCTGCCCACCTCCATTTCTGTTCTTTTATAATTTCTATAATATCTTGGACTTTAGTCTGCTCTCTCACCCAAGTTGGTCTTTTCCTGTCTCTTAAAGATATTCCCAACATTGACCTTTCCATTGCTCTCTGAGAACGAATTAATTTATTTTCCATCGATTTTGTCAGTTTCCAAGTCTCACAACCATACGTCATAGCTGGAATTATACATTAGTTATATACTTTTCGTTTCATACAAACTGGCAAGCTACTTTTCATAATGTCTCTATGTTTACCGAAAGCTTTCCATCCAATTGTAATGCGTCTTTTTATTTCGCTATCATTATCTTTCGTTAATTTTAGTATTTGTCCCAGGTAATTGTACTTCTCAACTTCTTCAAGAATTTCTCCACTTATTCTTATGACGCTCTTTGGTGTTTGAGGATTAAACATTACTTTAGTTTTACTCCGGTTCATCTTTAGCCCTACTTTGAGACTTTCTCTGTTCAGGTCCTTTAACATTTCTTGCAACGTCTCTGCTGTTTCTGAGATTAGGACAATGTCATCTGCAAATCTTAAATGGTTTAGCTTTTCTCCATCTATGTTTACTCCTTTGTTTTCCCAGTCTAGCTTTCTGAAAATACTTTCTAGGCATGCTGTAAATAACTTTGGTGAAATTGTATCTCCCTGACGCACGCCCTTCTCAACCTTAATTTTCTCTGAGTCCTTATGTAATTTAACTGTAGCAGTTCCCTCTTTATATATGTTTTCGAGCAGTTTTACAATGTTCTCATTCACTCCTTGTTCTCGCAATGAATTTATAATTGCTATGTGCCCCACTGAGTCGAAAGCCTTTTCGTAATCAACAAAACCTAAGGACAGTGGTTTATTATACTCTGTAGTTTTCTCAATTAGCTGATTCATTGTGTGCAGATGATCAGTGGTCGAATACCCGCATCGGAATCCTGCCTGTTCACGAGGTTGGTTTTCCTCCAAATTTGTAGCTATTCTGTTTGTAAGGACTTTGGTGAAAAGTTTGTAAATGACTGATAGCAAGCTAATGGGTCGATAGTTACTAAGGTCTTTTGAGTCGCCTTTTTTATATAGTAGAATAACCATTGCATTACACCATGTTTTGGGAATTTTCTTCTGTTTTATACATTGGGTAAATAAGTGAGCAAGCCTATTTTGTACTTCTGCTCCTGCATCCAACAGTAAATCTGCTACTATTCCATCTTCTCCCGGAGCCTTCCCTCTTTTCGTATTTTTAAGAGAAATATTTACTTCGTCTGGTGTTATCTCAAGTATTTCACTTGTGTCAACAGAAAAGTTACCTATTGGTACTACTGTCTTTGATGCATACAGTTCTTTGTAAAATTCTTCAACTCGCTTCAGCATCATATCTCTGCATTTAATGGCTTCACCGTTTTTGTCTTTTAGTGATGTAATTTGTTGCTTTCCAAGTGCCATTTATTTCGGACCTGTTTCAGACTTTTTCCTTTTTTGATGGTTTCTTTGATTTGATCCATGTTTCTCTTTCTTTTTTCTTCTCTTTGTCTTTTGTTGATAAGCTTGTTTAATTCCGCTCGTTCTATTTCATCTTTCTTTGTTTTTACTTTCATTACCTTTCTTTTTTTCATAAGCTCAAGTGTCTTCTCTCAATACTTCCCGGCTTTGGTTGTATTAGGTTTTCCTACTACCTCCGCTGATTCTTTTAGCACTTTTGTTAGTCTGTCATTCAACTCATCAATGTCACAGTCAGCATAACTGAGAGCCTGAAATCTGTTCCTTATTTTCAACTGAAAAACTGTTTTGTTTTCGCTGACTTTTATTGGGCATATCTTTTTGTCTTTAATCATCTTCTTTCTTTCACTTTTTGAATTGAATCTTGCTGTGCAACCCACCATTCTATGGTCACTTCCAATATTTACTTTGCTGATAACTGTGACGTTTGTGATTGTGTTATTCTTATTTGCTGTAATGAAGTCGATTTCATTCTTTGTTTCTCCATTTGGGCTTCTCCAGGTCCACTTTCTCCCTGTTCTTTTGTGAAAGAATGTGTTCATTATTCTCATGTTAAACATTTCTGCAAAGTTTACCAACATTTCTCCTCTTTCGTTCCTTTCTCCAACTCCAAATTTTCCCATACATCCTTCTCCATTTTTTGATTTTCCAACTTTTGCATCGAAGTCTCCCATGAGTATAGTATAGGTGGTCTTTTCTTCGTCCATAATCTGGGAGATGTCATCATAGAATGTTTCAATTTCTTCATCTGAGCTCTGAGAAGTTGGTGACTATCCTTGTATCACTTTCATGGTATATTTTTTGCACAGTCTAATTACAACCACTGCTGCTCTGTCAGATGTACTGCTGAATTTAACAATATATATATATATATATATATATATATATATATATATATATATATATATATATATATATATATATATATATATATATATATATATATATATATATATGTGTGTGTGTCCGACTCTGGGCAAAGGCTTCAGAGCCTATATCTCGGGGGCAGTAAGCCTATCCCAAGGCCCAGTAGTCCTACACCTCCACATGTCACCACTTCGGCCCTAACACCCACCGTCCATATTGAGTACATGCTAGGGCTGTCTCATAGAGGACTGGTGTATTGGTATTAGCGGGGGTACTTTTACGACATGTCGGAGGGTCATCTGGTAGATCAGGAAAGTCTGCTTTTATGAAATTCAAATCCTTAAACCGTTCCCTGCCCCAGCCGGGATTCGAAACTGGGTCCATCAGGACTGCAGGCCGCCTCTCTACCGATTCAGCCACCGCCTCCCCCCATATATATATATATATATATATATATATATAGAGAGAGAGAGAGAGAGAGAGAGAGAGAGAGAAATAGATAGATAGATTTCCTCCAGTAGCATCTTTCAGGGAAGACATTTAGTTTCTTCCCATGCCAAGCATCCACCTGTTTCCTTTCGACTTTCACATTTTCTTGAATTTCAACCCTCCTCATGTTGTACTTCCGGACATCTTCAATATTCTGTTATTATTAGTTTTTGTTCATTTGCTGTTTTGTGAACTTGTGTTCATTCTATAACGTTCTTAATTTTCTTTCCAAATTCCTTTGTTCTATCAGAAAGTTTGCTGTTGCTCTTTTGAAGTTTCCTTTCTCCTACTTGTACAGGTGTCCGGTACCTGTTTTTATAAAGTGCTCATTTATTTGCTTTTTGTCTTGGTCTACTTCATCCATCAACGTCGAATATTTACTCTGAGTCAGCAAACTAATTCTCTCTCACAGCTATGAGATCTGACTGTTCACACTGGATTAAGCTCTCGCCTCTTGTGAGATCCGGTACCACGTAACCCCTCTTTCTTCTTTTTTACGTCTTACATATGCCCTGCTCAGTGCAGTTATATTCTTCTCTATAATGACGTGTGTTGTGTCAGTGTAGGTAAACTCTGTGTCATTCTTTGTTTCACCATATGGTCTATTTCAAATCCACTTCCTACACTGCTTGTATTGAAAGAAGGCATTAATCTCCTTAAACTGCACCAGAAGAGCATCTCAAGAATTCTGAGAACCCACATCCTACAGCAGCCCAACATTTCTTTTTCGTACTTGCCTTAAGTTTTGTGTGTCCCATCACAAATGTGTGCCAGGTCTTATTAATTTCAGGGTTTCCTTTATATCTTAATAAAATTTCCTCTCTCTCTTAGAACATATAAGCATATGTTGAAATATATATTTGGATGATATTTTTCATTTTTTTTTTTTAATTCTAAAGTCTCGTGTTGTATCTATCTATCTATCTATAGCCAGACGCCCTAATCCCTCAAAGGGTGGCCGCAGACAAAACGCCTCCAAGTCGCTCTGTCACCCATCATTTGACTACCCTCCCCCGAACTCACTCCCCCCTCCCTTATATACCTCTCAACTCCATCCCTCCACCTCATCCTCGGTCTACCCCTCCCTCTTCCTCCCTCCACCTCATCCTCGGTCTACCCCTCCCTCTCCCTCCCTCCACCTCACCTACATACACCCTCTAAGTCAGTCTTTCATTCTCCAATCTCTCCACATGTCCAAACCACCTCAGTGTATTTCTCCTAATCTTCTCAACCACATCCACATCCACCCCACAACGTTCCTTCACTTCTTCATTCGTCAACCTGTCCCTCCATGTCACTCCACATGCTACTCTCAAGTAGCTCATTTCCACTGCTCTCACTCTTGACTTGTTCCCCTCTTGCAAAGTCCACGCCTCGCTTCCATACGTCAGGGTAGGGATCACAGTACTATCATGCAGTGACTTCTTAACTCCCATACTCACCTCCCTATTTCTCATTACTGCTTTCAGTGTACCAACAACCTTCCTTCCCTGCTGTACCCTTTCACGCACTTCATCCCCCAAAGTTCCATCTTTACTCATCACACTACCCAAGTACTTGAATGCACTTACTGTACATTCTCCATATCCTCACCATCCAACCTCACTGTACATTCTGTGACTGCATTCCTCTTAAACATCATAACTTTACCTTTGTTTACATTAACTTTCAGATTCCTCTTCCTACACACTGTCCCAAACTCATTCACCAACCCTTGCAACTTCCATTCATCTTTACTCAACAATACTGTATCATCAGCAAACAGCAACACCGGAATCTTCCAAATCTCACCTTCATTCATTAGAGCCACCCCCACATCCACTACCCTACCTTGCACCTCCTTTACAACCCCATCCATGTATATATTAAACGGCCATGGAGACATCACACACCCCTGTTTCAGTCCCAAATTGAGATCAAAGAACTCACTCAGCTCACCATCCACTCGCACCGTAGCCCTAGCTCCTTCGTACATACTCTTCACAGCACTCAACAAATTCCCCTCCACTCCATATTTTCTTAATACCTTCCACATACCTTGCCTATCTATTCTGTCATAAGCTTTCTCCAAGTCCATGAAGGCAGCATACACTTTCTTTCCCTTCTCTAGATACTTCTCCACTAAACATCTTAGAATAAATATCTGATCTACACACCCTTTTCCCTTTCTAAATCCCCCTTGTTCTTCTCCAACTAGCTCCTCTGTCATATGCCTAACCCTATCAATTAGTATTCTGCCATATATTTTTCCAGTCACACTAAGAAGGCAAATACCCCTATGGTTACCACATACTTCTCTCTCCCCTTTTCCTTTGTATAAAGGAACAATTATACCTGATTTACAGTCCTCTGGATCCCTTCCCTCTTCCCAAGCCAATCTACACAACTTCCATATCCACTCCACAACAATCTCACCCCCATACCTTAGCATTTCACCACACACTCCATCAATTCCTGGGGCCCTTCCCATCTTGATCTTCATTGCTTCCACTACTTCTGTCCTACTGATCTCTTCCTCCCTCCTCTCATCTCGTCTTCTCCCAGCCAATCCCCAACGACTTATACTCGCACTGCTGTCACTCTCTACATTCAACAAATCCTCAAAGTGCTCCTTCCATCTCCTCAATTGCTCTCTCTTCTCCACCAACAATCTATTATTCCTATCTTTCACTCCCCTACTATTTACCCTTTCACACTTACTTTCTGTACCTCCTTCCAAAACAATTTCTTACTCTCCCTCCATTTCACACTCAGATTCCTCCCAAACTCGTCATCCAATTTCTTCTTACTCTCCTTCGCCAGTCTCTTCACCTCCCTTCTCCTGCTCACATATACCTCTCTCTTCTCTCTCTTATCTTCTCCCCTACCTCTACTCGCTAACCATTCACTATATGCCTTCTTCTTTTGTTCCACAGCTCGTTTCACCTCATCAGTCCACCATGCTGTCCCTTGCACACCACTGCATCTCCTCCTCACTCCACAAACCACCTCAATCGCTGTGCCTATCTCTTCTGTGAATATCTTACATACGTCTTCCACCCCTTCCGGCTGCTCTAGCTCATACCTTCCCAATCTTTCTTCCACGATGCTCTTATACTCTGCCATTTTCTCACTATCTTGCAAATTCTCCATTCTTCTCACAGGAGCTCTTTCGTCCTGTCTTCCCCTTCGTCTCTTCAACCATTTTCTTTGCAGCTTTACCTTGGCCATCACTAAGTGATGGTCCGAGACTCCATTCCCCCACCCTCTCCACACTCTTGCATCCAACACTTGTCTTCTCATTCGCTCATCCACACACACGTAGTCTGTCATTGCCTTTCGTTCAACAAGTTCACCATCCATCCTCCTCATTACTCTCCATGTATACCGGTGGATCATCTTATACCGAAAGTAAGTGTTGGCTATTGCCAACCCCTTACTAGCACAGATATCCACCAAAGCACTACCATTCCCATCTACTTCAGCTGGCACACCCCACTGACCAACTACTCCATCCACTCATACATTCCCAACTTTGCCATTCATGTCTCCAGTCAAAAGTACTCTCTCACTTCTCTCATATTTGTCCATACATACTTCTACTCTCGCCCAAAACTCATCTTTCATTCTTGCCACTCGGTCCTCTGTCGGAGCATACGCGCACACAATCGCCCACGCTTGTATACTTACTTTCATCCTCACCCATACAATTCTTGCACCCACTGTTCCATACTCTCTTATATTCTCCTTCCACTTCTTGCTTATCATCAGACATACTCCCTCTCTAGTCCTCTCATTCCTATTAGCTCCCACACATATACCAAAACCATATTCCCAATCTCTCACCCTTTCACCTTTCCATTTAGTTTCCGTCAATCAACATATGTATACTCTTCCATCCTCAAGCACCTGAACAATCTCTCTCTCTTTCACTTCATCATTCACTCCTCTCACATTCCACGGTTCCACCCTCAGAATGTTCTTTGTCCGTTCCTTAGTCGTCAACGTATGGTCCGTCCTGGTCCGAGGTGCTTTATTCTCTTGTTTAGTTAGTTTTTTATACGGGGTGGGGCACTAACCCACCACCAAGCCTTTTAGTCGCCTCGGACGACAAGCAGGGACACTAGGGGAGTATTCTTGAAACCCCTCCTACCCCCAGGGGGTAGGTCTTTTTCATTATAACCACTCATTATTAACCAAAAATCATAAGGCATGTTGCATCTTTTCATGTTTGCCTTTGCATGGCAAGACACAAATATCAGACAGTTCTACAAATGCCTCACCAGGTGTTGTGATCTCACTAAGACCTGTAATATCTTTGTTTACATCACTCTCATCCTTGTAAGGAGAACAGCTTGGCTTCACAAGCAAGAATGAGGATGCTTCAAGTCTTATGATTTTGTTTCCAAAGGCGGCTACAGGTTTGATGCCGTTATGTCCAATTTTCTCCAGTGCTGTTAGGAACTGTGGCCTATTATTTGATAGAACTAGTTGTATTTGTTTAGGTGTGAGCTGGTTGCTCACGGGGCCAAGTCAGCCACTTACTGCGAGATAATATTTTTCTTGTGATGCCTAACAAGAAACCTGTCTAGTATGGCTGCACCAGACTAGTATAGCTCCGTTGATGACTGATATGCACAAGCTTCCTCGCCACGGCAAGCTTGTGTTCCTTTAAAGAAGCACTTCTAATGATCACATGAAAAATCTGAATAAGTTAATTTCTTAGTATTTTTTGGACTACTGAAGATTTTTATGCGTTTCTCTAGAGTTCTTAAAAAAATACTAGATATTCCCATTATTTAAAACTTTTTATCAAACAACAAGGCTTTGTAATACTGAGGTCACAAAAACTGCACAAGATGCATATAGGAAGTTATTCATGAAAATAGAGTTGTAAATTGAAACTACTGTACCTAACAGTCCAGAAATACACAATAATACCAGTGATGTGTGTGGTGTGGTGTGCGAGCGTGAAAGGTGAGAGAAAGAGGATGGAGAAAGAGGAGAGGGATGGTGAAAAGGAGAGGGGGAGGAGACAAGAATAAATGTGAGAGGGAAGAGGGCCTGTGCATTGAAGGTGAAGAGGGGAGAGGGGGGAGATGAGAGAAGAAGGTAAATGGATGACAGGAAGGAAGGGAAGTACATAGAGGAATAAAATAAAGATGAGGAATAATGGATAGAATGTGCAGGTGGGTGAGGAAGGAGATAAGGGGAGAGGAGAAGAGAGAGTTAGAACTGAGGGGTGACAGAAAGAAGGAAGAGATGATGGAGGAAGGGAAGAAGGTGATTGGAAGGTAGAGAGGAGATGAGAACAGGAGAGTAGGAAGAGCGAAGAAGCATCTGATGTGGCTCATTGTGGCAGTGTGTGTTGTCAACCCATTCAGTACGATGATATGCTTATTATTTAATTCTTGCTCCACCAGACAACTAAATAGTCTTTAAAAGAAATGGTTACACATGAGATAAAAATGGATGTGTGGAGAGCTATACACTGCTATATTAGATATGGTGTGAGACGGTGATTGTGATGTGTTGTGGTGGTATCGGGTGTTCCTGTCTACACACACACACACACACACACACACACACACACACACACACACACACACACTCAGTAGCAGCCTTAGTCCACTTCAGGTCGATGACCTTTCTCATCATTTTTCTAATCCCGTCTTACAGTATTAGCCATTAGCCTGTTCCATATAATACAAACTTATTATCGAATACCAGCAAAATTCCGCATTTCATATCTCCATTTGGCTCCTTGTCTGACTCTTCCTCTCACCCATCTCGGGCCTGCCTCTCCGTCACCCTGGTTGTCCGTCTGTTGTCTGCTCTACCTGGGACATGACCTGTTTATATTACCTACTTTTCCCCCCTGCTATCCAGGAAACTCTCTATGTTTAAAGGTTTTCTTAATTAATTTGTTACAAATTTTAATATGGTCCAGCCAATTTGTTCATTTGGCTGGTCATCATGAATAGGATATGTAATTCATATTTTTTTTTAAATTTTTACTTTAAGTATTTTATAAAAAGTCTTCACCCGCAAAGTCACATGTATCTCTAATAAGATCATTGGTGCTATCGTCTTCACCTCCTGCTTTATCCATATTCATTCCTCATAAGAGTTTATTTTTTTAAATTCTGTTGATTGAATTTTCTTTGTCCACTGTTTCCATATCCTGAACTGGCTGTTCAGTCACAATATTACTCTTGTACACTTTGTAATAAAAACATTCTATTTAGATCACATTTTTTTATTTATTTTTTCCAGAAACATCTTTCAGAGGAGACATTTGGTTTCTTCCCATCCAAAGCTACCACCTGGTTTCTTTCGACTGACACAATTCAGTGAAGTTAATTCAACCCTGCTCATGTTATACTTTCCGACATCTTTGTTTTTCTTTTGTTATTAATTTTTTGTTCAGTTGTTCTTCCATGCCTCGTTAACACCAAGTGTTTAAACAGATGAATTCCAGTCACTTTCATTTACAGTTGCAATCAGTTTTGAAAATTAGCCTTCTTGTACTTGGTCTCTCTCTCGTAACTACAGTAACATTGTCTTTCGTGGCTTTAAGTGTAATGTTACTAAACATCCGTCACTTAAATTCTTCTCCTGCAGAGAGAGAGAGAGAGAGAGAGAGAGAGAGAGTATCTACAGGTGACAGCCTCATAATTCGCAGCACTTTATATCATCTGACACCATCAGTTTTTCCTTAATTGGCCAAATTTGTAAGGTTTGGCTAGCGAATTAGCATAAGTATTTATTAAGCTCACTAGTGCAATAATATCTGTTGGCGTTTATCGTTTGCATCCAGCATGCCTCTTGAAGGAAGAACATTTGTATCAGTATACAGGAGCAGATCCTTCCAGACTGGTGTTAAGGCATACTTGTATACTCATCACACACACACACACACACACACACACACACACACACACACACACATATATATATATATATATATATATATATATATATATATATCTATATAACTATCTATATATCTATATATATATATATATATATATATATATATATATATTGTTACGGAACAGAGAAAGATAATGTACACTTTAAGTGAGAATACTAAAAATCACTACTGTCCCGTAAAGTTCCAGGTTCAAAACAAAAGAGTTAGGTAAAATTACAAGTTAAAGTTTAATGCTCAAACTAACAACAAAACATTCAGGACTCATAAGGATAATGTAATGGCAAAAAACAGGTTAAATATATGGTTAACTGCAATAGCCTCTATTAACACGAAATTAGCAAGAGTAAATTTATCTAAGTCAGCCCTGGTAAAATGACAATACTAGATAATACTCAGTGAATGCAACATATATTATTACAGATACAAAATATTATTGATGATGGCTGACAACAAGAACCCTACATAAATTACAAAAACTCACTAGGCCTACAAATTAACACCTTATGCTATACAGTACATGAAAAAATGCAATAACACTTATACTCAAATTACACAGCTGCTAGATGGTTGGAGACTTGCTGAGCACTCACAATAATAACTGTACAGGGGAGGACAGAGATGTGAACAAAATGAGGAGTAGATCTAAGTGGCAATAATGCAAAGACTGAGCTCATTATATAGGGGCCGGCAGAGCTTAATGTAACTTGTAAGAAGGACGCGCAAATGAAGCTATAGGGGACAAAGAGTTGACAATCCTGCTCTGAACAACAGAAAGAACGACTTACTCTACTATAAGGGAGGAGGGGGGGAGTGAGGTAGAACACGCTCGTGATCAAACATGCAGCATACTGTACGTTAGAATTACACAAAGGATGATGAAATCATAGGCTATTTAACAATATATATATATATATATATATATATATATATATATATATATATATATATATATATATATATATACTCAGAACCTCTACAAAGAAACCGAGGAAAGTGGGGCTTTTACTTCACTGTTTCATATTATAGTCATCTGCCAGAATTTTACTTCCCATCCCCCCCAAAAAAAAAAAAATGTGGATAAACTTTCTCAATTCTAACCTATTGGTTATTGATCTGTTCCTTTCAGTCCTTGCAAATCTTATTTTACCCCTCCATCGTATTTCTTATTGAGCCTTCTTCGTACTCCATCTCTGGGCTACCACTTAGTTAACTTGGTGGACCATCTTTTATCATTACTGCGACTGATATGACCTGCCCACATCCACTTTGAACGATCCCTGTGCAATCTGTCCACCTTCTTAAACCTCTCACATCCTGATGCCTGTCATTACAATTTCTTCAGGGATCTTATTTTCTGCGCTCACGAAAGGGAGGCGGAGGAAAGGTTTAGGAAGTGGAGAGATGGTATGGGGCACAAGGGTTTAAGGGTAAATGCAGATAAAACAAAAGTGATGATATCTAGGGTTGGTGGCGGTACTGTCAAAGACGAGGGAGAGTGGCCATTTGCAGTTTGCCACAAGGGCGTGGGAAGTAATTCCATCTTGTGCGGTGTTTGTGATAAATGGGTGCATAAGAGATGTAGTGGTATCTGAGGTAGACTGCGAGATAATGCTGATTTTATGTGTACGGCGTGTCGGGGTGAGCAGATGCAGATTGTCAGACGTAAAAGGATTGAACTTGCTGGTGAATCTCTTGAGTGTGTGGAAGAGTTTTGTTATTTGGGAGACATGTTGTGTGCTGGAGGTGGGGCTGGATGAGATGTTGTGTGCTGGAGGTGTGGCTAGGGTGAGAAGTGGTTGGAAGAAGTTTAGGGAGCACTTGCCTCTCCTGACATTGAGAGGACTCTCCCTACGTGCTAAGGGGTCTTTGTATGCAGCATGTGTTAGGAGTGTAATGCTGTATAGTAGTGAGACCTGGGCAGTGAAGGAGGAAGATATTCGCCTGCTCAGACGTACAGAAATGACAATGATTAGGTGGATGTGCAGTGCGTCCCTGCGTCCAAGGCCTGGAGGGGCTGGGTTTACGATGGAAGAGTTGAGAGGTAGGATGGGACTGGAGTGTATTGGTGTTGTGATGAGGAGAGGTAGATTGAGATGGTTTGGACATGTGGAGAGGATGGCGGATGATAATTGGGTGAGGAAGGTGAGAAGTGTTAATACTGGGGGTGGAGTTATGAGGGGTAGACCGAGAAAGACATGGGACGCGGTCATTAAGTGTGACCTCAGGGTTAAGGGACTGAACAGGGAGGCTGCAATGGATCGTGCAGCGTGGAGAGCCGCCATTAGGTGACCAAGGCCGACACATGCAAGCATGTTGGAGCCTTTAAAAACGAAAACGAAAAAACGAAAACTGTTCTCAGCACCCACAAGGCATATGGACCTGATGGGGTACCTCCTGTTGCTCTCAGAAGCCGTGTCCGTGCTGGCACCCTGTCTAGATAAACTCTTTTGCCTGCTGTCAATTTGTGCCTTACCTTTTTGCTGGAATTTTGGTTTCATTCAGCCTCTTCCGAAAAGGGGTGGTCGTTCCTAACCTTCTCAGTATCGCCCAGTTGCCGCAGTATTTTGTTTTTGCAAAGTCTTTGAAGGTATGTTTAATCAGAAGATTCTGAAGCATTGTCCTTTCATAAACTTTATTCAGCTAAGAATGCTGCATTGGTGACATACACCTTGCCTTATGATTTCTGGCCATCCTCCTTTTGGGACTGTGGCGAAACCTTTGCCATTGCACGTGTCATAGCCAAAGCTGTCGCCCGAATTTGGCAAAAATTTTTGATTTCAAAATTGCATTTCCTACCTCTCTGTGCCTTCATCTCAAACTTCCCTTGTGGTCGTTCTATAGCTGCTATTGTAGACTGCCTCTATTCGTCTTCGAAAATTATCGATAGTGGTGTTCCTCAGTGTTCTGTCCTGTCACCAGCTCTCTCCCTTCTGTTCATCATTGATTTTCTGAGCTGCATTTTTATCCCCATCCACTCTCAGCTCAGATGACTCCACCCTTCACATTCCTAAATACTTGTTTCAGTGTCCGTTTCTTCAGTTCTTTAAGTTTCCGCGGAATGAAGCTGTGGCAGACTAATTTCTGACTTGACTATCATTTCGTATTGGATATATATATATATATATATATATATATATATATATATATATATATATATATATATATATATATATATATATATATATATATATATATATATATATAAATTGGGGGAGGCGGTGGCTCAATTGGTAGAGAGGTGGCCTGCAATCCTACCTGATTCAGGTTAAAATCCCCCCTGGGGCAGGGAACAGATTAAGGATTTGTTTTTCATTAAATCAGACTTTACTGATCTATCAGAAGATCCGCCGACATGTCGTAAAAATATCCCCGCTAATACCAATACACCAGTCCTGTATGAGACAGCCCTAGCATGAATTCACTATGGACGGTGGGTGTTAGCGCCGAAGTGGTGACCTGTAGGGGTGCATGGTATGTAGGAAAACTACTGGGCCTTGATAGTAGGTTGTGAAGCCTATGCCCAGAGTCGGCCACATAAATATATATGTACTGTATATACAGTGAGAGAGAGAGAGAGAGAAACATAGATAGATAGAGAGATAGATAGATATAGATCGATAGATAAGTAGGTTGATAAATAGATATATTCAGTATCTACACCTTCTGTCCCATTAAAATCATCCACAAGAGTATCCCTTAAAATATTACAATACACAGCTCAGTTGTTCATTGCCTCTTAATATCCTTGGGTTTTCTTTCTCTACGAATCTTGGAAAGATCATAGTACCACCCGCGCAAATTCTCCTTCCAGGAGATTAAGTGTAGTAAACCGATTGCGTGTTTTCGTTACACTAGACAGCTGTTGACTTCGTATAGGGGTCGTACTCGCCCGTGTGTGGAGTACATCTGGCATGTTTGGGGTTGGAGTCGTTCCCCAAATACAGTTCTTGTAAATAGGATGGAGTCAAAGGCTTATCGTCTATTAATATCCCCTCTCTCACTACTCCCTTCAATCTCTCATCTCTGCAATGTTGTATGTTTATCTGCACTATCGTTATTTCAGTGATTTTCTGAAATGTCTGCTTGCACCCCTTGTCCATTTTGGGAGGCGCGTAGAACATTTCTGGCTGCACACTTTCACCCCTTCTCCCTCAGGCTGTCTAATACAAGAGTTAATCGATACTCTCAGCCAATCACGTATGCAGTAAGCTCCGGAACTGCCTTCTTCAGCCTATATTTTCCTTTGTGACCTCATTAACATTTCAGGATAAATGGATCTCTAGTTTTCCATTGTTGTGATTTGTTTTCCGTGAATGAATAACTTTTTGGGTTATTAGACTTTGGTTGTTTATTCCTTGCATGAAAAAAACTATGATTTTCGATTGCTTAAATCTTCTACTTTCGTTTGATTCATTGTAAAGAAGAGTACTTTTTTTCTCGTTCCACGGGACATTAAGCAGTATTTTTCCATGTCTCTCCAAACTCTCCTACGTTTTCTCTGGAACGACTTAGTTTCTGCCAGTGTGTGTTAAACCCGCGGCAGCCGACACTGATGATGTTATATGTGGCCGGGTAGTGTCGTCATTACCAGTTTCTGCGGACTCACAACACTGATTTTCAAAGTTCATGGAGACAATAGGTTGGATGGATAGTGTGAAGAGAACGTTGGATGAGAGAGGGATGTCTGTTGAGCAAGGAAGAGTGGCTGCACGTGATAGAAATGACTGGAGAAAAATTGTGAATGAATAAAATGATGATGCAGCCCTAATGGTATATTCTCCCTCATTAGGCCTGATCAGCTGATCAGGTCAGGTGTGGGTAACAGGATGGATCCATTATGATGTGGCAGGTGTAAGCCAGCTCCTCAGTCAGGCCCTGCTGCGGATGTCTTTGTTTGTACTGCGCACTTGACCTTCATGCAATGTGGTGCGTGAGGGTCTGTCCCGTCTGTCCGTTCTTCCTTTGGGTCTAAGATGCGAATGAATACGTTTGTGTGGATGAGTAAATTGAGAGTGTGTTGTCCTGTCTCGGCTACCTTCTGTTTTTTTGGGGAAGCAACCTAGGTATATAGATAGATGGTTAGATGGAGAGAAAAACAGAAGAAACGACCGGACTCTTCATGCCGACTGCTCATCCAAAGGTTTCGTTTCCAAAGGCGCCTAGATTGTAAAAATTCCTATATTCTTGACACCCCTTGCTCCAGATCAGCGCTGACTACGCCAAAGTCACCTGCTGCATCGCTGCTGAAGATTAAGGACCATGGTTTGAAGGGAATCATCTTTGTGGTTTAGAAAGAGGCTGGTTTTGGTGAGGGACCCCTTCAGGTGGTGGGATCGATATAGCCGGACAACTTCGCTAACCTGTTATATGAACGTCTCTCAACTCCTTCCCCATCCAGTGAAAAGAAACTGGTAGACAGCAAGATGATGAACTACTAGATAATGATTTGGGCTGGTGCCTCGTATGTCCAGTTCAGGCACTTAGTGTCAGGGGAACACTTTTCATCTGATCCGTAGTAAAGAAACTTCCCAGTGTGGTTGCACCTGATTAGTATAGTTCCTTTGATGACTGGAATGCACAGGCTTCAGCACCAGGACCAAGCAGTGTTGTCTTAAGCCACTGTATCACCGTTACACTATTTCTGGAGCAACGTCACACTTAGCCTAAGTCACTTAACTAATTCTGGGGCAACACCACACTTAACATGATTCACTCATATAGTGGGGACGGCAGGGAGACACGCCTGTGACAACTCTGCTGGAATAGGGGCACCGCCAAGGGAGGGCGTGCCGAGAGGGCACGGGATGACTCGCAGGGGCATCCTCTCTTGTCCAGGCTTGCAGGTAGCGAAGGGGCCCGTAGTCCCTGGGCTAGGTTCAGGAGTGCGGCCCTCAGGACTGGGGCTGAACAAGTCCAGGAATCTCTGGCTGAGGTCTCGGCAGGAGGTGGAGGTCTTACGCCGCCTTGGGGGCGTGGAAAGATCACGCCCGGGCGTCCTGGGAAGGGTCTGGAGTCACTGAGGGCTGCGGTCCCAAGAGTCAATGGGTGCCGTCAGGGAGGGGCTGCGGCTCTGACCTGAGCTAGGGTCCGTCAGGTGGGTCTTATCCAGGGCCAGGCATAGGGAGCGGAGGCCAGGGGAAGCCATAAGGCCTCGCTTGGGTTCTCTGATGCTGGAGGTCCGGGCTCTCGTCTCACGCTGGGGCAATGACACTGTCGACACCTCTCTCTGGCCGTGCGGCCCAGCAATCGGCCGTGGCTGCCCAAGGGCACAACTATGAGGCGCCAGGGCCCGGCTATTGGCCGTGGCCTGAGTGGGGGAATCAGCGTGCCTCTGGACACCTTCGGAGTGGCAATCGGCCATTTGACAAAGGTGGGAGCGGCCACAGGTCGTCTCCTTCTGCCGGAGGGAGGAGCGGCAGTAGGCCTTCTTGGGGGCAGCACCTTCAGAGCGGCAGTCGGCCGTCTGACGAAGGCGGGAGCGGCAATCGGCCGTCTTCTGCCGGAGGAAGGAGCGGCAATAGGCCGACTCGGGGGAAGCACCTTCGGAGCGGCAATCGGCCGTCTGACGAAGGCGGGAGCGGCAGTAGGCCGTCTCCTGAGGGGCGCTGTTTGGAGCTGAATAAGCAGCTCCACGCCGATCTGATCTGGCGGTCCCACTCCCCGAAGGTAGTGTCATCTTCCTGCTAGGGCGACAGTGCAATGGCTGGGTGCTATAGGGGCGCTCTGCCCGGGCTGACTTATGCCGTTGTCACACGGCATCCCGTGGTTTGGCTGAGGCTACCCTGTGGGGTCTGGGAGGGGGTGTCGGTGCGTTTCTGGGGGCACTATGCTGTACACCACGCATTTCAATTATTATTATTATTATTATCCATCCATCCAACATTCAGTGTTATATTGCCCGATGAGGAGCATAGAAACCTGGGGCTAGGCAAGTTGGTCCTGACATTTTAGATGAGTGACCAGCTTGAATCATCCCTGAGTGGCATTGTTTGTAACCAATTGTAATAGTATGTAGTGTGTAAGTACAGTGTGTAAGTAATTGTAAGTAGTATCCAAGTGGGGCACCATTGAGCGCTTACTTATGTTTGGTTTGATTCAAATTTTGCCGAACCATGAATATGTAGCCGCACCACCGCCTAGCCAGTGAGAGTCAAGCAGTTAGCAATGGTCTTGGTTTGGATACGGGTGGTGTTCACGGCTGCTGTGTGACGATATAAGGCGGTGCTTAATATATTATCAGAAAACTACTCCGAGACTTTGAATTCACCTACAACTGGCATCAAGGGGGATCAACATTCTTAACATTTGGTGGAAAGCGAGTGAGATAATAGTGATTTCACATCTTCCGTGGGCAATCCTGGCTGTGTCTATTTTCCCACGCTGCTGTTCTTCCCACGACGACATACAGTCTATCTCCGCTCCAGCCTCCAGCCCTTTTTGCAGTCTTGATGTGGTTTTTCCGTGGTTACGGAATCATCCTTGCAGCTTTGAAGTGGTTTTGGGACTTTCCTCCACACCATCACCCCACCTACCACCACACCACCACAGCCACGTAAGCCTCCACCATTACCCTCACAACCTGTCTTCGCCTGCCAGTCCTGTGTGACCTGTTATATTATCACATTGCACGGGGTTAGTTTTAGCCCCCACAAACTCCAACCCAGACCCCACTCCAGGAAGTAGCCCCCAACCGCCGCCTGACGCCGTTACGTCATCGTGCCCCCCACCTACCACACAGACCAACGTCACCCAGGGAACGTGGCCACTCACACCGAGCTACGTCACAGTCTCCTGCTCCTATCAGCTTCTCTCTCTGCCCACTGCCTAGCTGCCGCCCAGTGACGTCACGAACACCTCCACTCAATCAACGCTGGCGGGGGGAGGAGACACTACTACACGAGAGCTTCACTCAACATCAAGCTATCACACAGAACACATCTTACTACAAGTATTTTTCTATCTGCATTTTCATGCATTTTCTCATTCCATCACAATAATCGATTCCTTTCTACAGAGATGCCAAGCTGTCTCTGTAGATTGTGATATTTTCATCATTTACTTTTATCCATTCATTGCATTTTCGTCCCTCATTTTTCATTTATTCAGAATTTTTCGTTCACTCACTCCTGCTTTATCCCATTTTCTCCCAATTATACTCATATTCAGCAGCAAATAAAGCATTCATTTTCACTAATATTCATTGTATATAAATCATTCTTTCATATATTATAAATATTTTCATTTATTCATTCATTCATTTATTCATCCATTTATTCATTTATTTTCATTTACTTACTTTCTATTCTATTAATGTCCTTTTATAGAAGGGTAGATCTCTCCCCTATTGAATCTTATAGTGAAACAGATGATCCTGTGTGTGATGATAGTGTAACTCTTCCTAGTGGCAGATCTTACAGTAAACAAACCGTAAGTTCCCTACCTGTTTCTACTACGACCACTTTTGTTACTCCTCCCACACCTTCTACCACCTACAGTATATTAACCCTACTACTCCTACCCTAAATCCAGATTCATCAACACCAGATACTCTATCATCTTCCCCAACTGATTCTCTTGAAGTCACTCAGCCTTCTCCACGGCCTTTGTCCTTACCTTCTACTACATTTACACCACCACTAACCACGACACACACCACTGCCGCCACGACACTTTCTTCTCACACACCGTCTCAGTTTACTACTGTGCCTACTTCCTCACCTTCACGGTCTTATCCTCATCCTATGATGTCGAATCGGAACCCCCCACCTCCCCAGTCCATTTATTTGGACGATGTTAACAGACCGAAATTTACAGGAGAAGATAGTACAGTTTCCATTTACAACTTCCTCAGAGAGATCGAAAACGACATTTGTAATCAGCAAATCACAACTGAACCCTTGGAAAGTTTCTCATCTGATGGGTCGACTACATCAGGGCAGGTCACTAATAGGGGCTGCTATTCGTGCGGGGCACTTCGAAGATTGCCACAGTTTGATGCATGTTGCCAACAGCTAATTCAACATTCCAATGCTGCATCTCCTATAGGGTTGACAAACCTTCTCAAGCAAATGGAGGAGGACATGAAGGTACCTCCCCAACATGCACAGGTAATTGAGGCAGCCAAGCTTCCATGAGGGCAATGAGTCCAGAGATGCGCCAATTGTTCCATGTACTCAATGGGTAGCCAAAGTAAATGGAGAGCTTATGCTTTCACTAAATAATTTTGCAGATTTGTTCGGTTACTTTGAATTTGTTAACTGGCTTACACACCAATAACAAATAGCACTACAACTTGGCTTTAACCCCAGGGACAAAATAGTTAACATCTCAAAGGCCATAGTAGAAAGGTCAGGATCAGACTTCACTGGCCAGGCCGGTTCTCACACATCAGCTTCTCACTCTAAGGGTGGTCCTGCGAGAGTACTACACACCAGCATTACTTCATCTGATTCCTCTCGTTCGCGGCCAGCTATAAAAACCAAACCTAGTAATCAGTCTCACACTATCACTCACCATCTAGCCGTCGTGACAAATCTACTGTGTGATGAAGCAAACAATCTTCAATTGTGTGCTGACACTGCGGTATTGTAGGTCATCAAGAGTCTAGTTGTGCACGCAAACAAAGACGCTTTCGCTCACAGGAACAACAACGTACACCCTCGTGATCCCGTCTTCTAACATGCAAATATCACAAGAATAGCACAACTCACTCCACTGACGAGTGTTGTTACCTTAAGAGCCGTCAGTCAGGGGAAGAGGAGTGCTCGGATCGGAATAATGTAACCTAATAGCGAAAGATTCGCCGGTGTCTGAAAATAAGGTAACAGAAAATCAACTCCCCATTCGCCAGATAGGACCTATAACATCTTTAGGCCTAGTCATTCTAGGATGGAGCAAAGGGGTACAAAGTTCTTTCTTTATGGACACCGGATCTAT
The DNA here is from genome assembly GCF_032717465.1 of Coenobita brevimanus. Classification (NCBI taxonomy): domain Eukaryota; kingdom Metazoa; phylum Arthropoda; class Malacostraca; order Decapoda; family Coenobitidae; genus Coenobita; species Coenobita brevimanus. The sequence continues at coordinate 15,749,442 of NC_137065.1, forward strand.
GGTAAACCTGATCTCAGATACCTCTCTAAGCAACATTAGAGAAACAACTAAAAGAGTTGGGATCCTTGAACCACCTGATGTTCTCCTATGTGGCGTGGATGGCTCAGAATTTCAGGTCAAAGATCACACTAGAAGTACTACTTGATAATGCCTTAAGACCTTTTGACGTGGAGTTTCACGTCACTAATGATCTTAAATATCCAGCGGATACTCTAACTGGCTTTTCGACAATGGCTGAACAAGCAATTGCCCTCCTCCCAGCTTATACCGTAGATATCAATGGGTTCCCGATATCTAGCATGGAATATGCACGTCCGGTACCTTCCCAAACAAACTCAGTTATTCACTCTCACGTGATTCCAACATTACTCGAGAGTAAACAGGAACATACACCGTTACCTGAACAGCCAAATTCACTACCATCTAGTACTACACCCTCTGAGCATTTATCGGTGGATACACCCTCTGAGCATTCAACTGTGGATCGTATCAAACCCTCTAACAGTGGCTCATTTGCCGACTCAGGCACGTCTCATTTAACTGCCTCACAGTGTGAATGATGTTTTATAACACGCAGAGACAAGGCGTGCAGTAACAAATCGGTGCACAATTTTGTTGCCACATAAACTTACCAAAGTCTCTGTCTGTGTTGTGGGTGCGAAAGCAGGAGTGGATGTACTGACCTTACCTGAGACGTGCTGTGTGAATGGCTTGGCTTATGAGTTGGCATTGTGTACAGTGCTGGAGGATGGTTTTTGCTACTTGTACTTAGCGAACACTACTAATGCCCCACTTAAGTTACGAATGGGAACACAGATTGGTGACTTCTTGGTACACCCAGCAGCCGTTCATGTGTGCCAAGATTTCCCACTCTCTGTTGCAGATTCCATCTGATCTTGAATCTCATGTGAAACAGAGTGAGTACCCAGAATACAGAAGTCACTTAGTAAGCTCTTGCGAGATTTATCGTGAAGTAGTAGCCCTACCCGGTGAGAATATGGGTAAGATGGAATTAGTAAAGTATGGAATTACGTTACAGCCTGGAGCTTAACCATACCTGCCTACCATTTACCACACACCTAACGTCAACAAGCTGATCGTCTTATTCAGGACATGTTGGATAACGAGGTCATTGAACACTCTGATAGTCCTTGTAACAGCCCAGTATTTCTCGTTGCAAAGAAAGGCGATGAGTTACGACAAGTGATAGACTACAGACGCGTGAATGCACTGGCTGTCCCGGACAGATTTCCAATTCCTGTACTTACTAATTTGCTGGAATCCTTAGGCGAAAACGATTGTGTTTTCTCCTCCCTAGATCTTATAGTGGCTACTAGCAAGTAGAAATGGAGGAATCATCTCGTCCTATCACTGTCTTCAGTACTCCATCCGGGCATTACGAATTCTGTAGACTTCCATTCGATTTGAGAAATGCACCATCGGCGTTCGTGCGACTAATTCATACAGTTTTTGCCGCCATGATAGGTCACTCAGTTTTTCCTTATCTAGATGATGTCATAATCGCTAGTCACTCGGTAGAGGAACACTTAGAAAAATTGGCAGAAGTGTTCACTAGACTCAAACAAGCTGGTCTTAAGATCAAACTATCAAAGTGTGACTTTTTATTTAAGAAACTCCAATTCCTGGGACATGTTACTGACGCTCACGGAATTCATACATCAGATGACTAGGTCAAAGCCATCACAAACTTCCCAACTCCAATCAACACCGATGCTGTATGCAGTTTCCTTTGGTCTTAGTGGCTATTACCGTAGATTTATTAAAGGGTATGTCCAGATAGCTGTGCCGTTAACAACAAAACTGCTAAAGAACGATGCATCTTTTGTGTGGGCTGATGAAACAAGCAACCGCATTTACAACATTGAAAAATGCCCTAGCACAATCCCCGGTTTAGTCATTCCCTGATTATTCAAAACCATTTCTTCTCTGTACTGATGCTTCTGAAGTAGGCCTAGGTGCCGCTCTCATGCAGAATGACTCTGAAAAGGAAGAAACGTGTCATTGCCTATGCCAGCCGTGGTGTTAAACTCCGCAGAAAAGAATTTTACAGTGTAACTCATTGGGAAACTCTCTAGCCATGGTCTGGTCTCTAAAACATCTTCCGCGACATCATCTACGGTTATCCTGTTCACATCCAAGCAGACCATCTTCCCTTATGTGGACCTTGTTTCGGGGGACGTAACCTTACCGGTCGAATTGCACGTTGGGCAGTCACTGTGAATGACTGTAATCTGGACATTTGAATATGTACCTGGAAAGTCCAATGTCGTAGCCGATGCCCTCTCGCTACATGTAGCCACAGTCTTAACCGGTTGCTGATGTAAACTTGGCGTTCAATTATGACACTCCATGGGTTCCAGCGTGGTGGACCTTATATGGTCTATCTATCTATCTATCTATAGCCTGACGCCCTAATCCCGCAAAGGGTGGCCGCAGACAAAACGCCTCCAAGTCACTCTGTCACCCACCATTTGACTCCCCCTCCCCCCAGCTCACCCCTCCCTCCCTCATATACCTCTCAACTCCATCCCTCCACCTCATCCTCGGTCTACCTCTCCCTCTCCCTCCCTCCACCTCACCTACATACAACCCTCTTAGTCAGTCTTTCATTCTCCATTCTCTCCACATGTCCAAACCACCTCATTGTATTTCTCCTAATCTTTTCAACCACATCCACATCTACCCCAACAACGTTCCTTCACTTCTTCATTCGTCAACCTGTCCCTCCACATCACTCCACACATGCTCCTCTCAAGTAAATCATTTCCACTGCTCTCACACTCTTGACTTGTTCCCCTCTTGCAAGGTCCACGCCTCGCTTCCATACCTCAGGGTAGGGACTTCACAATACCATCATGCAGTGACTTCTTAACTTCCATACTCACCTCCCTATTTCTCATCATCACTGCTTTCAGTGTACTAACAACCTTTCTTTCCCTGCTGTACCGTTTCAACGTACTTCATCCCCCAAAGTTCTATCCTTACTCATCACACTACCCAAGTACTTGAATGCACTCACATTCTCCATATCCTCACCATCCAATCCTCACTGCACACTCTGTGACTTCATTCCTCTCAAACACCATAACTTTACTTTTGTTGCTACATTAACTTTCAGCTTCTCTCCTTCCTACACACTGTCCCAAATTCATTCACCAAACCTTTGCAACTCCCATTCATCTTCACTCAACAATACTGTATCATCAGCAAAACAGCAACACCGGAAGCTTCCAAATCTCACCCTCATTCATTAGGGCCACCCCCACATCCACTGCCCTACCCAGCACCTCCTTTACAACCCCATCCATATATATATTAAACAGCCATGGAGACATCACACACCCCTGTTTCAGTCCCACATTGAGATCAAAGAACTCACTCTCAGCTCACCATCCACTCGCACCGTAGCCCTAGCTCCCTCGTACATACTCTTTACAGCACTCAAATCAATTTCCCCCTCCACTCCATATATTCTCAATACCTTCCAAGGCATACCTTGCCTATCTATTCTGTCATAAGCTTTCTCCAAGTCCATGAAGGCAGCATACACTTTCCTTCCCTTCTCTAGATACTCTCTCCACTAAACATCTTAGAACAAATATCTGATCTACACACCCTTTTCCCCCTTCCTAAATCCCCCTTTTGTTCTTCTCCAACTAGCTCCTTCCTGTCATATGCCTAACCCTATCAATGAGTATTCTACCATATATTTTACCAGTCACACTAAGAAGGCAAATACCCCTTATATGGTCACAGGTCATATATTTTCTAGAGTCAGGCGATGATTCTTCCTTGCCAGAGTTACCAATCCCTGTATATGATTTCTTCCTTAACAATGAATTGCTCTCTATAAATACTCATTACTGGAAAGATAACAACATACCTCATTGTGAAGTTAAGCAACTAGTCATTCTAACAGACTCTAATTCCTGCTGCCCTTCATTTCATCCACGACTTCCCTCATGCATCACATCCTGGCGAAGACAAGAAGCTAACACAGCAAACACGTCTGTCATATTATTGGCCCACTTATGAGAAAGGATATAGAAGCGCACTGCGATGCATGTTTATCATGTGCCCGTCATAAGGGGACAATCTGTCACCCTACTCCTTATTTCAGTACCCAGTACCATCAAAACCATGGCAAACTGTCTCCTCTTGATCTTCTGAAGCTGCCTCGTACAGAATCTGGCTTCGTCTATCTATTAGTGGTAGTCGATCATTTCTCTAGATTTGTTATCTTAGTTCCATTGGCTTGGAAAAAATTCTGCTAACAACAGTGGCACACATGCATTTATTAATTCAGTAATTTTGATCTTTCAAAACACCAGACGTTATTTTAACTGATAATGGGCTCAGAGTTCAATAATTCAGTACTGCAAGAAATTTGTCTTCGATGCGGAATAAAGAAATGTAATATAGTGGCCCATCATCCAGCCTCGGAATGGCCTAGTAGAGTGCCAGAATAGGGAAGATATTGGAGAGTCTACGTCACATAGTGGGTGATCAGACTTCCACTTGGGACGAGTGGATTCCGCAGGTAGCTGCTTCAATTAATTCATCCATCAATAAGTCAATTGGTGAAACACCATTCTTTGTCATCTATGGCTTTGACACAAGACTACCTTTTTATTCATTGTTGCAATCCAAACCTGATCCGATCTACAACTACGATACCTACGTGCGAGTCCATTTATCCAACTTCCAGGAAAATTCTTAAATACGTTTAAGATATTATTCCCATGTACAAAGGAAAAGGGGAAAAAGAAGTGTGTGGTAAAACCATAGGGTGCATTTGTCTTCTTAGTATAATAGGAAAAGTGTATGGTAGGATACTTATTGACAGAGTTAGAGAAAGAACAGAGGAATTAGTTGGGAGAAGAACAGGGACGCTTTAGGGAAGGGAAGAGGTTGTGTAGATCAGATATTCATTCTTTAGACCTTTAGTGGAAAAAAGTTTCTAGAGAAGGGAAAGAAGTTGTATGCGGCTTTCATGGATTTGGAGAAAGCATATGGCAGGTGGATAAACAAGGATTGTGGAAAGTATTAAGAATATATGGAGTAGATGGGAAGTTGTTGAATGCAGTGAAGAATATGTATGATGGTGCTAAGGCTGCAGTGCGTGTGGATGGTGAATCTGAATTGATTTTTCTCTTTGAAATTTGGGTTGAAAACAGGGATGTGTCCTGTCTCCATGGTTGTTCAATCTATACATGGATGGTACAAGGTAGGGTAGTGGATGTTGGAGTGGCCCTTGTGAGAGAGAGTAGTGTTTGGAAATTCCCTGTACTGTTGTTTGCAGATGATACTGTGTTGTTGAATGAAGACGAAGGGGAGTCTGCAAGGCTTACTGGATGAGTTTGGGAGAGTGTGTAAGAAACGAAATCTAAAGATGAATGTAGTGAAGAGTAAAGTGATGGTCTTTGGAGAGAGGTGAAGTCAGTGGAATGTACAGCGAGGTTGAATGGTGAGGAATTGGAAAATGTAAGTACGTTTAAGTACTTTGGGTAGTATGATGAGTAAGGATGGATGTTTGGAGGGTGAAGTGCTTGAAAGGGTACAGCAGAGACAGAAAGGTTGCTGGTTCCTTGAAAGCAGTGATAAGAAACAGGGAAGTGAGCATGGAAGTGAAAAAGTTACTACATGACAGTATGTGATACCAACTCTAACGTATGGAAGTAACGCTTAGACGTTGTTGGGAGAACACAAGTCAAGAGTGAGAGCAGTGGAAATGAGTTATTTAAGAGGAGCCTGAGGAGTCACATGGAGAGACAGGCTGACAAATTAGGATATAAAGAAACATTGTGGTGTGGATGTGGATGTGATAGGAAGCGTTAGGAGGAACACACTGAGGTGGTTTGGCCATGTGGAGAGGATGGAGGGTGAAAGACTGACGATGAATGTGTATGTAAGTGAGGTGGAGGGGGGGAGAGGGAGGGGGAGGCCGAGGATGAGATGGAGGGATGGGGTGGAGAGGTATATGAGAGAGGGGTGTGTGTGTTGTGAGCAGGGCAGTGAAATGGCGGGGGGCAGGGCGACGTGGAGGCGATTTTGTTTGTGGCCACCCCGAACGGGATTGAGGCGACTGGCAATAGATAGATAGATAGACGTTCAGGATAATCTGGCCTTTACAAATGAGGAGAGGGTACGTAAACAACATGCTGCTGCCACAGATATTACCGTCCAAGTAGGTGTAGGTGTCTTAGTTTTTGCCCTAGATCATGACAGAGATTCAAAACTGAAGAGTAAATTCTTGGGTCCCTTCCGTGTCATATCTCGTAAGGGTAATAAATTCGAATTAAGAGATCCGTACAAGGCAGAGGTGACATGGGTGCATGCAGATGATCTCAAACGTGCATCAAAGTTCATAGTCTTGGAGGAGCCACTGAGAGACCCATATCTTCCTCATAAGAAACTCCTAGTCAACCTTTTTCCTCTTCTCTAAGTCTTTCTTTTGACACTACTACTCAACCTTCCCCTACTGTAAATAACTATCGTGCCAAATTGCGTTCTGCCACTAAGTCTCTTGCATAACGCTATCATCTCACACTCGGTCACCATCTGCATTAACATCACCTCTAAAATCAACTCAACTTATAGGACAGGTGCTATGGGTCTACGTGCTGGCAGTGGCGACTCTGATCGGGTCTGGATCGTGGTGAGGGACATTGGACAAGGTGTCAGATGGCCCGGGTCTTTGGTTGGCGCAGGGAGGAAAGGTAATGGTGGTGAAGGTTGTAGTCTCCTTGCGCTACGACCTAGAGCCGCTAGCTACCGTGGCCACCGCCCTGCCTGACTTTGCACGTCAGCTAGAGGACCTGTAGGGACTCCTGTCGGATATTAAAAATCAACATCCCACAGACACATTGTGGTACCCACTCTACCTACCCATCTGCTGGAAGTTAGACTATATTCATTATCAGTTAAACCATCTCCGAGATTCCTTCCCTAATCAAACGCCTATGGGCCGCTCACGAATGAAATGTGGACTTTTTGATCTTGGAGGAGAAATTCTGAGCGGATTATTTGGTGTAGCGACTGCCCGTGACCTTTCTGGATTTAAGGAAGACTTATTTCAATTCAGCAAATGCTCTAGAGTCCCAGGAAAAGGTGTTAAGTGTTCAACATTCTATGCTACAAGAGATCACACACCATTTAATGATGTTACAAATATCTTGGGCCAATTTTACGTCAATTCTTAAGCATGAAGTATCGAAGGTAAATATTGTCTCAGAGTTAATGTATGTAAAATTACATGTAGATAATTTGGTAAGGTTTCTCTGGACTCTCTTGTCTTCCAAGTTTCTAGCCTAATTCGTATTCTAGTCAATGTTGTCGATGGTCGTGGCACCCTAGACTTAGTGCCTCTCTCTGACCTTCGCTCTACCTTGGAATGGGCTCACGTAAGTCTCTTTGTGATTTCATTTTCCTCTTTAGAACACTACTACCCAGTCCTAGAGGCCACATTCCTTACTAAAGATATAATTGTTCATATCCCACTTCGTTCTTCTATCACATTCGACCTCTGTCACATCGTTCCCTTTCCCTTCTGGTGCAATAATTCTCTGGTACAAGCGTCTGTCTCTTCAGAGTAATTTCTTCTTTCCCATGATCATCTCTATATTGCCTTCATCTCCTCCAGTGACCTCGACAGATGTGCCTTTCCCACACCTCAACTCTAAGTGTGTGCTGCGTACCTCCTATTAATTTTTCCTGGCAGCGTTGCTCCTTGCGAATCTGCCTTAGTCCGTAACTTCTCAGTACAACCTGTCTGTACCCTTGCTCCGGCCCCCAAAAGCCAAGTGCAATTCATGCTCGTCTAAATCACATCCGCTATTTCTTCATATTAGTGTCTCAACTTCTGTCAGTTTTATTTGGTCCAGGAACCCCTGTCCGTTCAGTATCCGCAGTTGGTTTGTATAAGGCCCCTGATTACTGTACAGTAAAAGTCTGAGTCTGTAATAGCCCATGCTACACATTATCACTTCGTAAATTCGCTCCCACAAATATGACATCTTCAAACCTATTAATATTACCTTTCATCTACCAACAGGCAATCTTTCCATCACATCAGACAACCTACGTATGTTGAACTTTCTGAATCAGTGTAATTTCATTATGAACCAGTTCTCTTCAGCCTTTAACCGCTCCTGGGTATATTCAGTCTTTGTATTTCCTCCAGTGGTATTATGTCTTGTAGGTTTTATTGCAACTGTATGTATCCTATACTGTTATGTCAAGCGAATGGACAAAAGGTTGCATGAGATCCGTGTCGCAACAAGGTTAGTGCGACAACCAAAAGACCTGGAAACTGGTAGCTCTAAGTAACACTCATTATGATTGGTGAAGATGTGAAGATCATACTGAAGAAAAAAAAATAATAATCCCGGTGCAAAATTTAAATTTGAGCTACTTGAAACAAAATGTAATAATATTCGTATAATTACTACACAGTGAGTGAAGGATATGAAAACTAGTGAAATAAAAAATGAGATAAGGGAAGTGAATATCTGAGCACCCTCAAACAGTGCCTTCTATGTAAGATAAACTGGAATGTGGTAAGTGGTGTATTCCGCTTGCTATATTTCTCATACAGAGGTATTATTGTGATTATTAGTACTTACCATATATATATATATATATATATATATATATATATATATATATATATATACATATATATATATATATATATATATATATATATATATATATATATATATATATATATACATATATATATATATATATATATATATATATATATATATATATATATATATATATATATATATATTTGTAAATTTGACCAAGCCTTCTGTACTGTATATATGTATGCTATCACTACGCTTGTCATATACCTTGTGCCTAGTTAATTCGTGGCCTGTACCACGATAGAGCATTATTTACATTCACTTCTTTTGTATTTATTAAAGTACTTATAACCTTCCCTACCTTTCCTATCATGACCATGTACTGTAAATATATTTCTCCCTTATTACATCCACCTTCTTGAATTATATTATAATATCGCTTTTATTATAATACTCCCATGTAGTCCCCAGTAGACTATACTCTGTCCAACTGCATTCGTGCCACATTATGACTTAATGCCTCCACCACTGTGTCAGGGGACACACATTTTGATGCGAGGGGAAAATTGTTTGTAACCATTTGTAATAATATGTAGTGTGTAAGTAATTGTAGGTAGGATCCAAGTAGGGCGTTATTGAGTGCTTAATAATGTCTGGTTTGATTCAAATTTTGCTGAACCATGAATTTGTAGCCGCACCACCGCCTAGCCGGTGAGAGTCGAACAAAGTTAGCAGCGGTCTGGGTTTGGATACGGGTGGTGTTCACGGCTGCTGTGTGAAGATATAAGGCGGTGCCTAATATATTATCAGAAAAACTACTCCCAGACTTTGAATTTTACCTACGACTGGCGTCAAGTGGGATCAACATTCTTAACAGCATTACGCGAGTAATGGCCCCATCCACCCCTTGGATATAAACCTGCACAGGCTCAATCCTATTGGAGAGCCTTAATTACCCACTAAATCACCTGACACCATAATTTACTTATATGGTTACCACCCATTGAAGTATATAGTTTCCTGGTGTACAGGAAACCATTTACCTTGTCTCTCGGTTTAGAGTCATCCATAGACAGATGGAAGAGGAAAGAATGAAGGAAAGAAAGACGTAAGAGGGAGTGTAAAGTCACACGTAGGCAGAAGGAAGAGGAAAGAATGAAGGAAAGAAAGACAGAAGAGGAAGGAAAGAAGAGAGCATTGGGCAGACACCCAATAATAACAAATATTAATGCAAGTAATCATCATCAACATCATCGCCATAATAAGTAGAAAGCACTGAGAGACCACATACCTCCACCAATGCCATTGCCATTAAAAATGATCCGGATTCGGATCCGTGGATATAGGATGCAGATCTGGATCTGCATCTGCTCTAAAATTTAATCAATTCTTTCATGCTCCATGGCCCACCTTCCCATAAAATTACATTGAAATTCCCTGAGAATTTTTTCATATATTGTTGGGGATTCTCCGGATCCGGTTCCACCCTAAAATTTAATCATTTATTCCTTGACCCATGGCCCACCCCTCCACAAAATTATATCAAAATCCGTTCATAGCATTTTAAGTAAAAAAGCTAACAGACCGACAAACAAACAGGCAAACAAAACATACAGTAACCACACTGGCGGAGGTAATAATAATAATAATAACGTGGACAACACTAGTAGACTAAAAAATCCTCTAAAGAACTCAGGTGTGGTGCTCCTCTGGGTTCTGTTCCTTCACCAAGTCTCTCCTGTTCAGCAAGTATCAAAACACCATCATTACAACCTTTCATCTT
>NC_137065.1:15762439-15777439 GCF_032717465.1 Coenobita brevimanus
CCGCACCTCCTTACCTCGTTCCCGCCCTTCTCCGTCCCCTCTTTCCTCCTCTCTCCTTCCTTCTTCCCTCCTCCTCCCCCCATTCTCCCCCCACTACCTCACCTTTACTTCTGTACATTCCCCCTTCCATCTCCCCTTACATTCTCCTCGGTCTCATATCCCTATAAAAGACGGAATCCACAACACTCCACTTCACTCCACTCACCTTCCCTTCCACAGCAAAAAATCAGGTAACCTCATTCGTAAAGTTGATTCAGATACAACCCATTTTATACGTGCTTCCTGTTAAGATTTTTTCACCACTGTGCACTTCTCGTGGTGAAATAATGTAAAAATCTCCATTAGCACTGGTTACCCTCTCACTACTACTAAGTATTCTTTATCAAGTACGCGGTAAAACCATCTGATTTTCTTTTGTTATGGGAAAAATTATGCTATAGAAGTGGCTAAAATCATACATTAACTTAGAGAAAACCGACAGCTTTCACATCCTTGAGCAAGATAATACTAGTTCTGTGTATATTTGCGGCATAAAATCTCGATGGCACTTTGATAATCATTCACTCAAGATCTATAGCCATAACTTTATTACCTTATTCCCTCTTGGTAATAATCAGAAAAATTCACCTGATGGGCTAAAACTAAGCAGATTTCATTTCTTCTATAAACTGCTCTTTTCCGCTGAGTATCTATTAACAGGAAATCAACTTTATCGAAGAAATTTAAGAACATACATGAAGTTGTTTGATCCTTGGTTCTCTTGGCATTGTTTTTGTCTTACTTGGCCTAAAATTTCCATGTATCCATCCTCAATGCTAATTTGCAACACGAAGTTAACACTAGAATATGACGAGAGTCAAAGAAAGGATGTATCGCCGAAGCTTTGTCGTATCCAATCACTGATGTGCGTGAAATAAGCTGCAAAAAGACGCAAATCTGGGAAGAATTAATGGTAGAGAGAATATAAGCACGTAACATTACTAATTCTTCACTGCTCCGTCACGCTTCCCTCAGTTTCCGTCTCTAATTCCCACACTCGCTCCCCACTCACCCTTCACGCTCCCTTTCCATACCTGACTTACCCCTTCCCATTGACTGCCCACTCATCCCACACTCTCCGTTTCATTACCTGCCTTACCATTTCCACACTCAATCCACATTCATGCCCGATTCTCCCACAGGTTACATTCCTTCTCGACTCTCAAAGATATTCCTCACCCATCCCCCATTTTCCCTGTCTCTATGCTGCTTCCCCACTGCCACACACTCCCCATTCACTGTCCACTCTCCCTCCACTTATCACTTACCTTCTCACTCCTCACACATCCTTCGCTCTCCCTCCCCTTAATTGCTTTCATTAATTTTCCACTCACTCTCCACGCTCGCTCCCTTCACCTACCTTCCCAACTCCCACACTCACTCTCTCACTCTCCCCTACAGGCACCACCACCACCATCACCATGCGGATGGCCCTTCTCAGCCTCTTTGTAATGGGTCTTCTGGCCGGAGGAAGTCTGGCACAGTGTTTACTGCCCTGCAGCGGGTCCAACGTCTTCATTGACGTTATTCTTCCTGGGATTCGTTAGTGGTTTTATTTTGGTTCCTGTTTGAATGTCACTCTCATTCGCTGGTTCTTCTTTTAACAAGTATATTCACACACACATGCATTCGTACACTCGCTGGTAGCAGATGATATCAGATATAAAACACACACACACAGAAACACACACACACACACACACACACACACACACACACACACACACACACACACACACACACACACACACATCCATTCAGAAGTATGTATTGTATTTACTGATTCACTTACACATATCATTCATTCACACACTAAACCTAAAGCAGGTGAAAGAACGTTTCTACTATATACTCTCACTCCCTCAGTCTTAACTAACTCCACAGACACTCGCACTCGCGTCACCCCATGCAGGTTCACTCATACTCTAAAGGATGCTCCATCTAACTCATTCAGTTACTCAATACCCACTTATGGAGATTGGAGAAAGACAGTTTCATAGATGTTCTAACTCAGGTTCTTTCTTCTACTGTCACAAGCTTACTATAAAGAAGTTACTTTATTTGCATTATTATACTAGTAATGGATGGGTCTATTCTACCAAAGCCTGTATCACATAATACACTTAGATTTATATTCCTATGCTCTAAAATGTAAACCATTCACACAGCCAAAGCAGCATATGATGAAGAGCCTTTCTTCCTCTCTCTCTGTCTTCCCGTTCTTTTCTGTTTGTCTCAGTCATTTCCGTTCTTCCTTTGCCTCCTCCTTAACCTGCCCCTGTACTAACACCCCCCTTAACCCTCCACAGCCAAAGCAATAGGTGAAGGAGAGCATTCACTAACTCCAACTGTCTGCTATTTCCTCTCCTTTTCTCTCCGTCCTTCCTGTTCCCTTCGATGTTTGCCTATTTCCTCCTTCCTCTTTCAGATGCCTTCGTTGCCTCCCTCCTTTCTTCTCGTCTCTAATAACCATATTCTCCCAACCATCTACAGTCGGAATAGTATGTCAGGGGCCGCTTGTGTTACCCGTGTGCGAGATCAACTCGTTGGGATGCGTCCTGGAACTTGACATACTCTGCGGAAACCTCACGGAATCCCTGCTGACAAATATAACAGAAACTTTGACAGAGTGCGTCGCAGAGTTGAATCTGACTGTGGACCTGTGTCTTCTCGCTAACATTACCGGTAATGTCGCTCTGTTTTACGCTGATTTTCCTACTGTCATACGTTTTACACTGATTTTCACAATGTCACTCTCTCTTACGCTGATTTGAATATCACTCATTTTAAGCTGGTTTTTATACTGTAACCGTTTTAAGCTGAGTTTCATATTGTCACTCTGTCTTACGCTGATTTTCAAAGTTATCCAGTTTTACGCTCATTTTGATATAGTCACTTTGTTTTACGCTGATTTTCATACTCTATTTTACCCTGTCTCTCATACCACAGCTTGATATGTGATTGTTTTAATCTGGCTCTCATGCCCATGATTTATGTTATGTGATTATTCTGGCTCCCACACCTTAGCTTAATATTGTGTGATTCTTGTGTTGCTATGGCTCTCATACCCTAACTTAATGCTATGTGATTCTATTTTACCCTGGCTCTCTATGTTATGTGATTCTGTTCTACTCTGACTCTCATATCCTAGACTTAGGCAATTTTGTTTTACTCTGGCGCCAACACCATAGCTTTATTCTATGTGATTCTGTTTTACTCTGCTATATAATATTTTGTTGGCAGTATTATGACTTTATTCTATTCTCACTAAATGTTACTCATTCCAGGCTGGTGGTGCCGGAAAGCAGGAGAAAGCAACTTCTGTCACTCATATTCTGTTTCTCAGCTGTCTTATTTAATTGTGTACGTAAAGCTATCTTAAAAATAATTCACCCTCATCCTTTTCTTATTCACGGTTTACCCCAGCTGCTTCACTTCTTACCCTCACAGATTACTGGTAGAGTTGTTCTACCCTTGGCCACTTCATTTCAATTTGCTTTATACCATGCCCGCTTCTCACACTCCTGGACCATCACACTTATAGTTAAAAATGTGTTTCAGCACTGTCCCTACTTCTTCGTCTAGACCTCATAATTTCTCTCACTAACTCCACTTCTGAGCTGTATGCTGTCACGACTCTCCCACAACACCTTCTCTCTACTGGCTATATCATAACATACTCTGATCTGCCCATTCCTTTGCACTACGTCTACTTTAACACATCCCTGGTCTTTCAAGCTCTTTCAATATCCTCTTTCACTCTGGTTTGTCATCTAACTCCACATACAGACCTGGAGCATTTCATCACCAGCACCTCCACCCTTTTTCTGTCCCTAATATTCAATGATCGCTGCTTGCATCAATACAGGACCGTCAGGGTCATTTTGCTTTCCTACCCTGACCCCTTATGCCCCATGCTTCAGAGTGCCATAATATGCCTCTTCTCCTATCCTATGACTTACTTCAGGTCCCTTAGCTCTCTCTGGTGCTTTGGCCACTTTCAGGTTCCTAAAATACTATATTTCCTCCTAATCTTTTGCGATCAAGCTTACATAGTGGTCTACTCCATCTGTTTGTTAGACGACATCACCTCGGCTTTTCTTGTATTCACTAAACTTCTTCCCTTTAATATGAAGACTTATTTTCAATTTACTCTTGCAAACTGGATTTATCAAGTAGTTCACTGTGGCGAATCTGTTTAATCTCCAGACAAATTTGCTTCTATCTGTGGTGTGGTAAATGTTTTCAATCTTCCAGGTAATTTGTTTTTACTTGTGGGATGTAGAATTTAGATAATGATAAGACAATAACGATGCCGATGACGAAGATATTACACTGATTCCTAAAGAACTAGAGTGAGAAACATTTATTCTCCCTCAGTCACCTCCCCCCTCCAACATTCCCCTAAAACGGCTCATATGCCTTGTCCTGCCCTGCCTTCCTCTTAATTATGCTGCCCTTCCCTACCTTCCTCTTCCTTACCCTGCCTTGCTTTCCTCATTACCCCGCCCTGCATTCCTCTTCATTACCATGCCCTGCATTCCTCTTCATTACCCTGCCTTGCATTCCTCTTCATTACTTTGCTCTGCATTCCTCTTCATTACCCTGCCCTGAATTCCTCTTCATTATCTTGCTCTGCATTCCTCTTCATCATGCTGCCCTGCATTTCTCTTCATTATGCTGCCCTGCATTCGTCTTCATTACTCTGCCTTGCATTCGTCTTCATTACCATGCACTGTCCTGCGCTGCCTTGGTCCTTTCAAACATCGGGCAGCTTCTCTATTCACTTGACCTAATCGACCCTCTCCCCTTCCTCTGCCACAGTCGGCACACCACCTGAGGTCATCTTGGATCTCTTGGTACAAATCTTCTGCCTTGATACCCTCCCGGCGGTCCTCGTGTGTCTGCTGTCGAAGCTTGGCTTTGTGAGTACGACAGATACAGTAGATATAGAAAAATTGATAGAGAGAGTGAGAGAGAGAGAGAGAGAGAGAAAGGTTATCTGATATTTGTCATTATATAGTAATAAGATTATTTATTAAGATACGAAGCTTTCTTTCACGATTTTCATCACTGTTTGTGGAAATTTTACTTTGTTTCATAGTATTTGTTCTAAACTGAAAAAACATTCATAACCTCTTTTATTTATCTTTAACCTGAAAATCTATAGTCCATATAAACTCTCTCTCTCTCTCTCTCTCTCTCTCTCTCTCTCTCTAACCTGAAAAAAATATTCATAATCCCAATTGCTTATTTCTAATCTGAAACAAAGGTCCATAAGGAACTATAACCAGTCTCTCTAGCATAAGAAAAAGATCCATGACCACTGTAACCTCTCTCTCTAGCATAGAAAAAAGATCCATGACCACTGTAACCTCTCTCTCTAGCATAGAAAAAGATCCGTGACCACTGTAACCTCTCTCTCTCTCTCTCTCTCTCTCTCTCTCTCTCTCTCTCTCATACACAAACACACATGAAAAAGACCCATAATCCCTGTAACTTATCTCTCTATCCTGAAAAAAAAATATCCATAATTCCTACAGTTATCTCTCTCTTTCTCCCCCACAGCTCATCGATTTCATCTTATGCTTGCTTGGTGGAGTTCTTGGAACTGTTGGATAACATGGAACCCGCTGAATCGACCTGATCCCACGTGAACCCGAACCAGGACCAATCTTCATTCTGTGTGCATGTGTGTGTGTGTGTGTGTGTGTGTGTGTGTGTGTGTGTGTGTGTGTGTGTGTGTCCGTGCGTGTGTGTGTGCGCGCGCGCGCTAACGAGTGTATGTGAATAAATCCAATGCAGCATCTTACACTGTTTTTGTTACCTGACTAATACACAGATCATAATGATTTTTTACCCAGTTCTGAATAAAAGCAATTTAAGTAATAAATAATATCATATGAATTGATTTCCACTGGAACTATATGGAACGATAATGTGTAAATATATATAATTCCCTTTTCAACATAACCCTTAATGGTAGTTCTTCAAGAGAACACTGCTTTGTCTTGGTGCTGAAGCCTGTGCAATCCAGTCATCAAAGGAACTATCCTAATCAGATGCAACCACACAGGGAAGTTTCTTAACTACTGATCAGATGAAAAGTGTTCCCCTGACACTAAGTGCCTGAAGTGGACATACGAGGCACCAAATCAAATCTTTTTCTAGTAGTTCACTATCTTGCAGTCTACCAAGCTCATTTCACTAGATAGGGAAGGAGTTGAGAGACAGTCGTATAACCGGTTAGCGAAGATGTCCTGCTATATCCATGCCACCACTTGAAGGGGTCCCTCACCAGCACCAGCGTCTTTCTAAACCACAGAGACGAGTTTCGTCAAACCATGGTCCTTAATCTTCAGCAGCGATTCAGCAGATGACTTTGGCGTAGTCAGCGCATATTCGGAGAAAGAGGTGTCAAGAATATAGGAATTTTTACAATGTAGGCGCCTTTGGAAACGAAACCTTGGGATGAGCAGTCGGCATGAAGAGTCCGGTCGCCTCTCCTGTTTTTCTCTGCATTGATTTTGAAAGTCAGTGTGGTGAGTCTGCAGCAATTGACATTGACGATACTTCCCAGTCACATATAATATCATCAGTGTCGGCTGATGCAGGTTTACCACAGTGAGGCAAACGAAGTCGTTGTACAACAAACGTAGGAGTGTTTAGAGAGACATGGAAAAACACTGATAGATGTCCCGTGAAACAAGAAAAAAAGAACCATTCTTTAAAATGGACCAGGAGAAAGTTTACGATACAAGCAATCGAAAAACGTACTTTTTCAGGCAAGGAAGAAAGAACCAAAGACCAAAAACCCCAAAAGTTATTCTTTACACGGAAAACAAAACACAACAATGCAAAATTGAAGATCCACTTATTCTGAGATGTGACTGGGGTCGTAGACAAAGGAAAATAAAGTCTGAAGAAGACAGTTCCAGAGCTGACCTCCAGCATACATGAATGACTGAGAATTGTTTACTCTTACATTAGACAGCTGGGCAAAGAAGGGGTGAGAGTGTGCTGCCAGAAATGTTCTACGCACTGCGATGATGGAGGAAGGGTGCAAGTTGACGTTTCAGAAACACACCAAAGCAGCGATGGTGCAGAGATAGAGACACAACACTGCTGAGAAGATGGATAGGTAGAAGGGAGTCTGTGAGAGAGGGGTTGTTAATAGACGATAAGCCTTTGATTCCACCCAGTTTACAAGAACGGTATGTCGGGAACGACTCCAAAGCTGAACATGCTACATGTACTCAATACGTGGGCGAATAAGACCCTATACAAAGTCAACAACTGTCTGGTATACTGAAAACACGGAGTCGGTTTAGTGCACGTAAACCCTTAGAAGGAGATTTTGCACGGGTGGTAGTATGATCTTTTCAAGACTCGTAGAGAAAAAAAAACCAAGGTTATTAAGAGACAATGAAGGACTGAGCTGTGTATTGCTAAATATTAAGGGATATTCCTGTGGAAAAATTTAACGGGACAGAAGGTGTAGATACTGTATATATATATATATATATATATATATATATATATATATATATATATATATTGTGTCATAGCCTATGATTTCATCATCCTTTGTGTAATTTTAACGCACAGTATGCTGCATGTTTGATCACGAGCGTGTTCTGCCTCAGTCCCCCCTTCTACCGTTATAGTAGAGTAAGTCGTCCTTTCTGTTATTCAGAGTAGGATTGTCAACTCTTTGTCCCCATGGCTTCATTTGCGCATCGTTCTTACAAGTTGTATCAAGCTCTGCCGGCCCCTATATAATGTGCTCAGTCTCTACATTAATTGCCACTTAGATCTGCTCCTCATTTTGTTCACATCTCTGTCCTCCCCTGTACAGTTGTTATTATTGTGAGTGCTCAGGAAGTCTCCAGCCATCTAGCAGCTGTGTGTAATTTGAGTATAACTGTTGTTGCATTTTTTTCTTGTACTGTGTAGCATAAGGTTGATTCTTAGGCCTAGTAAGGTTTTTGTAATTTATGTAAGGTTCTTATTGTCAGCCATCATTAATAATAGTTTGTATCTGTAATAATTTATCTTGCATTAACTGAGCATTACCCAGTGTATTTTCATTTTATCAGGGCTGACTTAGATAAATTTACTCTTGCTAATTTCGTGTTAATAGAGGCTATTGCAGTTAACCATATATTTAACCTGTTTTTTACCATTACATTATCCTTATGAGTCCTGAATGTTTTGTTGTTAGTTTGAGCATTAAACTTTAACTTGTAATTTTACCTAACTCTTTTGTTTTGAACCTGGAACTTTACGGGAGAGTAGTGATTATTAGTATTCGCACTTAAAGTGTACATTATCTTTCTCTGTTCCGTAACATAAATTTGGCGACCTCATATCAGGATATTCAGGATATTATCATAAGGATATTGCTCGATATTTTGTGACTGTGATTTATTCATGATGTCTACTATTACTACGTTTGATGAAGCCAAAGATTTTTTGTCACATGTGCAAACAGTGTGTGATGTAGAAAACAGAACAAAGAATGAACTTAAGCTTGTTGCTCAACAATTGGGAATTGCAGTTCACTCCCATCATTCTAAAGATCAAATTGTTGACATGATTAATGAAAGCTTGTTTAATGTAACTCCTCCAAATGAGCAAACGCAGATTGAATTAGCTAAGTTACAGCTAACCCTGCAGGAGGCTCGTGTGAAGGAAGCTGAATTTCAAGTACGTGCTAAGGAGGCTGAGTCTCAGGCTAAGGAGGCGGAGTCTCAGGCTAAGGAGGCTGAGTTTCAGGCTCATGCTAAGGAGGCTGAGTTTCAGGCTCGTGCTAAGGAGGCTGAGGCACAAGTTGAACTTGCTAGGATTCAGGCAGACCATGAGTATCGCATGAAACAAGGTGGAACTGGATCATCTAGCTCTGATGATTTTGATGTGGCTAAAAATGTTAAACTTGTCCCTCCTTTTAATGAATCTGATTTAACAAAGTATTTTCAGTTGTTTGAGAGGGTAGCTACTGGTTTTAATTGGCCCAAAGAGTATTGGCCAGTACTCCTTCAAACTGTTCTCACCGGTAAAGCTCAAGTAACTTATGCATCTTTGCCTCAGGATCAATCTGAAAATTATGACGTAGTTAAGAGCTTGATTCTTAAGGCCTATGAGCTTGTTCCTGAAGCCTATAGAGTAAAATTTAGGACAACTTACAAGCAAGATAAGCAATCCCATGTTGAGTATGCAAAAATCAAAGAAGATCTGTTAGAGCAGTGGTTAAATTCTAAGAATGTGGATTCTGATTTTGGTAAATTTAAGCAGATGATTTTGCTGGAGGATTTCAAGAGGTGTATTAATAAAGATGTAAGCCTATATCTTGATGAGAAAAGAATAGATAATTTGTCTGATGCTGCAGTTTTAGCTGATGAATATGTTCTCACTCACAAGAGATATTCTAAAGAAAAAGGGAAAGCTGAGAGTAAGTACGTTGCCTCTACTCAGAGTACAGGTAACAGGAAAGAGAATAAAGATGATGTTTCTCAGGAAGTAAATACCAGCTTCACCTCCAGATTTCAGAAAAGTAAATGTACTTATTGTAGTAAGCTTGGTCATACTACGGAGAAATGTTTCAGGAGACAGCGTGATGTGAACAAAAAGGAGTCTTTAAATATTCAGTCAATTGGTCTAGTGTCCACCCTTGAGAGTTCCCAGAATTCTTTAACTGAGTTAACTGAACCTGCTTTGAGGGGTAACTTAAATTCTCATGATGGAGCTCCTCTTTTGAGCAGTAACGTGGGTGACACTCTCAAGAGTTCATGTGCTAATTTCCTGTCTGATGGTTTTGTCAGTCCTCTGGACAATAATGACAGGAAATCAGTTCAAATATATCGTGATACAGGTGCTTGCCAATCCCTTATGCTGACCAGTGTTCTAGGCTCTAATGTTAATTCCTCTGATGAAACTGTAATCTTACAAGGTGTAGGGAATAATTACTTCTCTGTCCCTCTGTGCAGAGTGAATTTAGAGTCTGGTTTTGCTAATGGTTCCGTTATGGTTGGGTTGGTTGAGACACTCCCAATGTCAGGTGTAACTTTCTTACTTGGAAATGATATTGGTGGAAGTCAAGTGTGTCCAGCTCCTCAGTTGTCTAGTGAGCCAGTGACTGCGTCCCAGGATTGTGATGTCCCTGATGTGTTCCCTGGATGTGCTGTCATTAGGGCTAAGTCTAAAGTTACTGGTGATTTAGAGGATAATGATGATGATGATGTTATCCTAGCTGACACTTTTCTTGCTAATTTGGACCACTCACCAGATGAGGCAGTACCCCGTAGTGTTGATAATTTGTCTCGTCAAGAGTTGGTTGAGTTGCAGGTTGCTGACCCTGAGTTGAAAGGTCTAGCTAACTCTGCTTGCAGTGAGGAAGAGTCAGCTGGTGCTTCTACTTGTTATTATATAAAGTCAGGAGTACTTATGAGGAAGTGGAGACCCCCAACAGCATCAGCCGACTGTGAATGGGAGGTTGTACATCAAGTTGTCATCCCTCGTGTTTGTAGGCAGGATATCATTAGAGTGGCTCATGATTCCAGTTTGGCAGGACATCTTGGAGTGAGGAAGACTGTGGCACGCATTTTGAAACACTTCTACTGGCCAGGTATCTTCAGGGATGTTTCCTGGTATTGTAAGTCTTGTCACACCTGTCAAGTTGTGGGGAAGTGTAATCAGACCGAAAAGGTTGCACCTCTATTTCCCATTCCTCCTTTTGAGGCGCCATTCACCCGTGTGTTGGTGGATATTGTGGGCCCTCTTCCTAAGACTTCTTCAGGATTTTCTTATGTGTTGACCCTGATTGATATGGCTACTCGTTATCCTGAAGCCATTCCAGTTAGAAATATCTCAGCAAAGAACGTGGTTAAGGAAATGCTGGAGTTCTTCACAAAGTTTGGTCTGCCTAAGGAGGTACAGTCAGACCGGGGAAGTAATTTCATGTCAAATGTTTTCAAGCAGTCTCTGAAAGAGTTGGGCATCACCCAGATCACGTCTTCAGCTTACCATCCCCAGACCCAAGGAGCGTTGGAGAGATATCATCAAACACTCAAATCGATGCTCAAGAAATACTGTTTGGAACATCAGAAAGACTGGGACAAAGGTCTTCCATTCGTTGTATTTGCCGCAAGAGAATCTCCAAATGAATCACTGGGCTTCTCACCTTTTGAACTACCATTTGGCCATGAAGTAAGAGGACCCCTTAAGTTACTCAAGGAATGCTGGCTGTCGGAGGAAGATGACGTCAACCTGCTGGAGTATGTGATGAAGTTCAAAGAACGGCTGTCCACTGCTTTACAGCTGGTGAGAGAGAATTTAGGAGCTGCTCAGGAGAAGATGAAGACTTGGTATGATAAGAAGTCCAGGTTACGCCATTTTCAGCCAGGAGATCAGGTTTTGATTCTGCTACCGGTTCATGTGCAACCTCTTCAAGCCAAGTTTAGTGGTCCTTATTTCGTGGAGAAGAAACTCAGTGATGTCAACTATGTCATCGCCACACCAGATCGTAGAAAGAACAAGCAACTATGTCACATCAACATGCTAAAGTTATATCATAGGCGGGACGAAAATAATCCAGTCTGCACTGTAGCTGTTCCAACCGAGTCTGCAAGTGAAGCTCTCCCATGCAGCATGAGCCTGAGTGATAGTTTGGGGAAGAATCCTGATATCATGAATGATCTCCAGACTAAGCTTTCTCACCTACCTCCCGAGGAAAGGCAGGAGTTTTCGGCATTACTGCAGGAGTACCCGCAAGTGTTCCGTGCCACTCCAGGAAGAACCACTGTGTTGATGCATGATGTTGATGTTGGAGACGCAAAGCCAATTAAACTGCCTCCTTACCGTGTGAACCCAGTGAAAGTTCCTCTCATCCAGAAGGAGCTTGCCTACCTGTTGGACCACAAGATGATTGAGCCCTGTCAGAGCGAGTGGAGTTCTCCTGTCACTCTAGTCCCTAAGCCAGGTGGGTCACAGCGGCTTTGCATTGACTACAGACGTGTTAATCAGATAACCAAAACATACACTTACCCTCTCCCTCGCGTGGAAGATTGCATAGACAAGATCGGAAAGGCTAGGTACATAAGTAAGTTTGATTTGTTAAAGGGATATTGGCAAGTACCTATGACTGAACGTGCTAAGGAGATCTCATGTTTTGTAACACTAAGAAAGACTTTTGCATGTTCTGTAATGCCATATGGTATGAAGAACGCACCAGCCACATTTCAGAAGCTCATGAATGTTGTAACAGAGGGTTTGGCAGGGTGTGTTGTTTATATTGATGATGTATTAATCTTCAGTGACAACTGGAAAGATCACCTATGCCATGTCAGTAAATTTCTTGAGCGTTTGGTTCAGGCTAATCTTGTAGCTAATTTATCAAAGTGTGAGTTTGGTCAAGCTAAAGTTCAGTACCTTGGGTACGTAATTGGTGATGGACATGTTGCACCACCAGCAGCTAAGGTTCAGGTTATAAGTGATCTTCCCAGACCTAAAAGTAGGACAAAGTTACAAAGATTTTTGGAAATGGTAGGTTATTACAGGAGATTTGTTCTTAACTTTTCAATTCTTGTATCACCACTTACAGACCTACTGAAAAAGGGAGTTAAATTTGTCTGGACCGATAACTGTGAATCCTCTTTCAACAAACTTAAAGCTATCCTATTAAGTCAGCCAGTGCTCGCTACTCCAAATTTTGCTAAGCCTTTTAAGATGGCTGTTGATGCAAGTGATACAGGAGCTGGGGCTGTTTTGCTGCAAGAGGATGATCAGGGTATTGAACACCCTGTATCTTATTACAGTAAGAAGTTCACTCCACCTCAAAAGAACTACTCAACTATTGAGAAAGAGCTTTTGGCCTTGATTTTGGGTTTACAGCATTTTTCATTTTATTTGTGTTCTGGTTTTGACCCCATAGTCATTTATACCGATCATAACCCACTGAAATTCCTTAGTAAGTTTAAAGATAAAAATCAGAGATTGACAAGATGGAGTCTACTTCTTCAGGAGTATTCATTAGACATACAACATGTCAAGGGGAAAGAAAATGTTATTGCAGATTGCTTATCTAGACTTTAGACAGATTGTTTTAGAGTAATGAGAAATTTCCTTTGTAAATTTCTTTTTCTTTGTGGGGAGGTGTTACATAGCCTATGATTTCATCATCCTTTGTGTAATTTTAACGCACAGTATGCTGCATGTTTGATCACGAGCGTGTTCTGCCTCAGTCCCCCCTTCTACCGTTATAGTAGAGTAAGTCGTCCTTTCTGTTGTTCAGAGTAGGATTGTCAACTCTTTGTCCCCATGGCTTCATTTGCGCGTCGTTCTTACAAGTTGTATCAAGCTCTGCCGGCCCATATATAATGAGCTCAGTCTCTACATTAATTGCCACTTAGATCTGCTCCTCATTTTGTTCACATCTCTGTCCTCCCCTGTACAGTTGTTATTATTGTGAGTGCTCAGGAAGTCTCCAGCCATCTAGCAGCTGTGTGTAATTTGAGTATAACTGTTGTTGCATTTTTTTTCTTGTACTGTGTAGCATAAGGTTGATTCTTAGGCCTAATAAGGTTTTTGTAATTTATGTAAGGTTCTTATTGTCAGCCATCATTAATAATAGTTTGTATCTGTAATAATTTATCTTGCATTAACTGAGCATTACCCAGTGTATTTTCATTTTATCAGGGCTGACTTAGATAAATTTACTCTTGCTAATTTCGTGTTAATAGAGGCTATTGCAGTTAACCATATATTTAACCTGTTTTTTGCCATTACATTATCCTTATGAGTCCTGAATGTTTTGTTGTTAGTTTGAGCATTAAACTTTAACTTGTAATTTTACCTAACTCTTTTGTTTTGAACCTGGAACTTTACGGGACAGTAGTGATTATTAGTATTCTCACTTAAAGTGTACATTATCTTTCTCTGTTCCGTAACAATATATATATATATATATATATATATATATATATATATATATATATATATATATATATATATATATATATATATATATAGATAGATAGATATAGATAGATAGATAGATAGATAAATAGATATATATATATAGAATAAAAAATGATAGTCAAGTCAGAAAGTGGTGAGCCGCAGCTTCATCACATCATTACTTAAAGAACTGAAGAAACGGACACAGAAACAAGCATTTAGGAATGTGAAGGATGGAGCCATCTGAGTGAGAGTGGACAGGGATAAAAGTGAAGTTTAGAAAATCACTGATGGATATAAGGGAGAGAGCCAGAGCTTTGAGGAACACCACTATCGATAGTTTTAGAGGATGAACATACGCAGTCTACAATAGTAGCTACAGAAGGACCACAAAAGTAGCCTGGGATGAAGACACAGACAGGTAAGAAACCATAAAAGCGAGCTTTGGAAATCATCAGTTTTTGCCAAACTCGGTCGCTAGTTTTGATTATGACTCGTGCAATGTTAAAGGTTTCGCCACAGTCCCAAAAGGAGGATGGCCAAAAATCATAAGGCAATGTGTACATCACCAGTGGAGTATCCCTAGAAGAAAAGAGTTTATGAGAGGACAATGCTTCAGAATCTTCTAGTTAACCATACCATTAAACACTTTACAAAAACAGCATACTGAGGCAATTTAGCGATACTGAGAGGGTTAGGAACGACCACCCCAATTCGGAAGAGGTTGAATGATAGCAAACTTCCAACAAGAAGGTAAGGCACAAGTTGACAGACATACGCAAAAGAGTTTACCTAGACAGGGTGGCAGCACAGACCACACAAGTGAACAAATTGGACTGTTTCGAAGCTAAGCGACAGTTGACCATACTAAAATCTTAAAGTTGCTAAGAAAAGTTTTAAACATGAAAATAACGTTTGCTGGATACGGAAAAACGTACGTAATATAAACAGGTCTTGTCCCAGGTAGAGCAGACAACAGACGGACAACCAAGGCAACGGAGAGGCAGG
>NC_137065.1:15782439-15787439 GCF_032717465.1 Coenobita brevimanus
CCTTCTCCATCCTCTCTTTCCTCCTCTCTCCTTCTTTCTTCCCTCTACCGTCCTCCATTCTCCCCTCAGTTAATTCACATACAATCCATTTTATACGTGCTACCACTTAACATTTCTTCACCTCTGGGCACATCTTGTGATGAAACAATGTAAAAATCTCTTTTAAAACTTGTTACCCTCTCACTGCTACTAAGAGTTTGTTATTAAGTACGCCGTAAAACCATGTGATTATCTTAACTTTTGGGAAAAACTCTGCTACAGAATTGGCTAAAATCCCTGATTAACTTAGAGAAAACCGACATCTTTCACATCTTAGAGCGAAATAAGTTACTACTATTGTGTAAATTTCCGGCATAAAATCTAGATGACACTTTATAATCATTCACTCATGATCTATAGCCATAATTTTATTACCTTATTCCCTCTTGGTAATAATCAGAAAAGTTCACCTGGTGGGCTAAAGCTAAGCAGATTTCATTTCTTGTATAAACAGACTTTTTTTTTTTTTTTTTTTTTTTCGGTCAGTATCTTTTAATAGGAAAATAACTTGATCGAGTAAATTAAAAAATTTGTCGAGAGTTGTTTGATCCTTGGTTCGCTTGGCATTATTTTTCTCTAACTTGGCCTAAAATTGCCATCTCTCCATCGTGAATGCTGATTTGCAGTACGGGGTTAAAACTAGAATACGAGGTTAGTCAAAGAAAGGATTAACGCCTAGACTTTGCCTTATCCTACGACTGATGTAACGCCTAGGCTTTGTCTTATCCTACAACTGAGGTGCGTGAAATAAGCTGCAAAAACACGTAAATCTGGGACAAATTAAGGTTAAAAGGAATATAAGCACGTAACTTTACAAATTCTCCACCCCTCGCTCACGCTTCCCTCAGTTTCCGTTTCCATTCCCACACTTACTCCCCACTCATCCCTCACGCTCCCTTCCCATACCTGCCTTACCACTTCCCCACTCACTGCCAACCCATCCTTCACTCTCCGTCCCCTTACCTGCCATACCACTTCCACACTCATTCCCCACTCACGTCAATTCTTCCCCCCTGTACATCCCTTCCCGACTCTAAAAGACATTCCTCACTCATCCCCCATTTTCCCTCCTTCTACTTTACTTCCCCACACCCACACACACACACACTCCCCATTCATCGCCCAATCTCTTTACTCTTACCACTTCCCATCTCACTCCTCACACATCCATAACTCTCCCTCCCCATAATTACTTTCATTAATTTTTCACTCACTCTCCACGCTCCCTCGTTTCACCTACCTTCCCCACTTACACACTCACTCTTTCGCTCTCCCCAACAGGCACCACCACCACCACCACCACCATGCGGATGGCCCTTCTCAGCCTCTTTGTAATGGTCCTCTGGCCGGAGGAAGTCTGGCACAGAGTTTACTGCCCTGCAGCGGGTCCAACGTCTTCACTGAAGCTGTTATTCCCGAGATTGGTTAGTGGCTTTTTTTCTTTTCTTTTTTTTATGTGCTCGACTCTGGGCAAAGGCTTCTCAGCCTGCTCCCAAAGCCCAGTAGTCCTCCTACATATCGTACACCTCTACATGTCACCACTTCGGCGTTAACACCCACCGTCCATTGAATACATGCTAGGGTTGTCTCATACAGGACTGGTGTATTGGTATTAGCGGGGGCATTTTTACATGTCGTCGGGTCTTCTGGTAGATCGGTAAACTCTGTCGTAATGAAATTCAAATCTTTAAACTCTTCCCTGCACCAGCGGGGATTTGAACCTGGGTCCGGTAGGACCGCAAGCCACCTCTCTACCGATTGAGCCACCGCCTCCCCCTGTATATTGGTTGGCGTCTGAATGTTACTCTTATTCGCTGGTTCTCCTTTTAACATGCATATTCACTCACACATTCATTCGGACACTCGCTGGCAACAGATGGTATCAGATATAACACACACACACACACACACACACACACACACACACACACACACACACACACACACACACACACTCACACTCACACACACAGACACACACACACACACACACACACACACACACACACACACACACACACACACACACACATACACACTCCTACATCGCTCGAAAAGTATTTATTGTACTTACTGTTTGACTTAGAGAAACCAATCACACTGGCATTAAACCTAACGCAGGTGAAAGAACGTTCCTACTATATACTCTAACTCTCTAAGTCTTAACTAACTCCCACAGACACTCGCACTCGCGTCACCCCATGCAGGTTCACTCATACTCCAAAGGATGCTCCATCTAACTCACTCATCAACTCAAAATCAATTTATGGATATTGGAGAAAGACAATTTCGGAGACGTTCTAACTCAGGTTCATTCTCCTACTGTCACAAGCTTACTATAAAGATGTTACTCTATTTGCATTATTTTACTAGTAACGAATGTGTCGAATCTTCCAGAACCACCATTACATAATACGCTTGGATTTATATTCTTATGCTTTGAAGTCTAAACCATTAACACAGCCAAAGCAGCATATGATTAAGAACCTTTCTTCCTCTCTCTCTGACTCCCTGTTCTTTTCCGTTTATCTCCGTCTTTTCCGTTCTTCCTCTGCCTCCTCCTTCACCTGCGCCTCCAGTAACAATCTCCTTAACCCTCCACAGCCAAAGCAATATGTGAAGGAGAGCATTCACTACCTCCAACTGTCTACCCATTCCTCTCCCTTTTTCTCCTTTCTCCTTCTCTGTCTCCCTCTTTCCTCCTCCCTCTTTCAGATGCTTTCCCTGCCTCCCTCTTTTCTCCCTGCCTCTAATAACCACATTCTCCCAATCCTCTACAGTCAGAGTATTATGTCAGGGGCCGCTTCTGTTCCCCGTGTGCCAGGTCAACGTGTTAGGCTGCATCATGGAACTTGACATATTGTCCGTAGACAACATCCAAGACCTGCTGGACACTATAATCGGAACTTTGACAGACTGCATCGCAGAGTTGAAACTGGAAGTGAACTTGGACCTTCTCGCTAATATTACCCGTCATGTCACTCTATTTAACGCTGATTTTCATATTGTCACTCGTTTCTACACTGATTTTCACAATGCACTCTCTCTTACGCTGATTCTCATAATGTCACTCATTTTAAGCTGATTTTTATACTATCACTGTTTTAAGCTGATAATCACAGACACTCTGTCTTAAGCTGATTTTTATATTGTTCCTGTTTTACGCTCATTTTGATATAGTCATTCTGTGTTACGCTGATTTTCATACTCTGTTTTGCCCTGTCTCTCATACCACAGCTTTATGTTATGTGATTGTTTTAATCTGGCTCTCATACCCATTCTTTAGGTTGTTACTCTAGCTCCCATACCTTAGCTTTATGTTGTGTGATTCTGTTTTAAACTGGCACTAATACCCTAACTTAAATCATTGTGATTCTATTTTACTCTGGCTGTCATATCCTAGCTTTATGTTATGCGATTCTGTTTTTCTCTGACTATCATATCCTTGACTTAAGCGATTTTGTTTTATTCTGGCGCCGATATCATTCCGTTATTTTGTGATTCTGTTTTACGTTGGTTTATTTTATTTTGGTGGCAGTACTATGACTTTATTATAACATGTTACTCATTCCAGGTTGGTGGTGCCGGAAAGCAGGAGTAAGCAACCTCAGTCACTCTCATTCTGTTTCTCAGCTGTCTAATTTAATGGTCTATGTAAAGTTATCTTAAAATTACTTCACTCTCATCCCCTCTTATTCACGGTTTACCCCAGATGCTTCATTTCTTGCCCTCACAGGTTACTGGTAGAGTTGTTCTCCCCTGAGCCACTTCATTCCAATTTGCTTTATACCATACACACTTCTCACACTCAGTCACATCTCTAGTTAAAAATATATTTCAACACTATCCTTCCTGCTGCGTCTAGACCTCATCATTTCCCTCATTAACTCCACTTCTAATCTGTATACTGTCATTAATCTCCCACCACACCTTCTCTCAATTGGCTATATCATAACATAGCCTGATATGCCCATTCCATTTCACGACGTCTACTTTAACACGTCCCTTGTCTTTCAAACTCTTCCAATATCCTCTTTCACTCTGCTAAGTCATCTAACTCCACATACTGACCTGCAGCACTTCATCACAGCACTTCGACCCTTTTTCGGTCCCAAGTATTCAAAGATAGATGTATGCATCAATTCAGGATCGTCAGGGTCACTTTGCTGTCCTACTTCCCCATGCTTCACAGTGCCATAATATGCCTCTTCTCCTATCCTACGGCTTACTTGAGGTCCCATAGTTCTGTCTGGTGCTTTGGCCACTTTGTAAATTCCTACAATACTATATTTCCTCCTACTCTTGAGCGATCAGATTTACACAGCGTTCTACTCCATCTGTTTGTTTCATGTCATCACCTCGCCTTTTCTTGTATTCGCTAAACTTCTTCCATTTAATATGAAGACTTATTTTCGGCTTCTTCACCAAGTAGTTCAGTATGGCGAATCTGTTTAATCTTCAGGTAAATTGGTTTTTATTTGTGGTGTGGCAAATCTTTTTAATTTTCCTGCTAATTTGTTTTTATTTGTGGTGTAGTAAATCTTTTAAATCTTCCGGCTATTTTGTTTATATATGTGGGATGTAGAGTTCAGATAACGATAAGACGATAATGATGTCGATAACAAAGACATTACACTGATTCATAAAGAACAAGAGTGAGAAAGATATATTCTCTCAGTCAAACCCCCCTCCAACATTCCCCCACACTGCTCACCTGCTTTGCCCTGCCTTCCTCTAAATTATGCGTCCCTTCCCTGCCTTCCTCTACATTACCCTTCCCTGAATTCCTCTACATTACCCTTCCCTGCCTTCCTCTACATTACCCTTCCCTGCCTTCCTCTACATTACCCTGTCCTGCATTCCTCTTCATTACCTTGCCCTGTCCTGTTCTGCCCTGCGTCCCTCAAACACCAGGCTGGTTCTCTAATTACTTGACCTAATCGACCCTCTCCCCTTCCTCT
>NC_137065.1:15794939-15822496 GCF_032717465.1 Coenobita brevimanus
TAACAAAGATAATGATGATGATACAGGTGGTGGTGGTGGAGGCGACGATGATACTAACAATGATGATGATACAGGTGGTGTTGGTGGTGGTGGTGGTGGTGGTGGTGGAGGCGACGATGATACTAACAATGATGATGATGATACAGGTGGTGGTGGTGGAGGCAACGATGATACTAACAATGATGGTGATGATACAGGTGGTGGTGGTGGAGGCAATGATGATACTAACAATGATGGTGATGATACAGGTGGTGGTGGTAGTGGCGACGATGATACTAACAATGATGATGATGATACAGGTGGTGGTGGTGGTGGTGGCGACGATGGTAATATGATGGTGGTGGTGGTGGTGGTGGTGGTGGTGGCGACGATGGTAATATGATGGTGGTGGTGGTGGTGGTGGCGACGATGGTAATAGTAATGGTGGTGGTGGTGGTGGTGGCGACGATGGTAATAGTAATGGCGGTGGTGGTGGTGGCGACGATGGTAATAGTAATGGTGGTGGTGGTGGTGGCGACGATGGTAATAGTAATGGTGGTTGTGGTGGTGGCGACGATGGTAATAGTAATGGCGGTGGTGGTGGTGGCGACGAGGATAATGATAATGGTGGTGGTAACAACGATGATAATGAAAATTAAAATGACAATGATAATGGTGGTGGTGGTGGAGGTGGTGGCGACGATGATAATGATCATGGTGGTGGTGGTGGTGGTTGTGCTGGTGGTGATAATGGTGATGAAATAACATACAGGCAGAATAAGACAATGCTGCTGTTCCTCGTCCTCTCCACAGCACTTATTTGTGACGAGCATGAGGGATACAACGACCCTGACATACTCTACATAATACAAAAGCATCTGCGACCACTCCTTGGATTTGAACCATGGCGAATTATAATACAGGTCTTTTTTTTTATGTAAGGAAGAAGGAACCAAAGGCCAGGAGCCCGCAAACCGTTCCTTACAGGAAAAAACAATACAAGAGAGAGACAAATTTTAGATCCGTTCATTTCTGTCTGTCTATAGACAGACACCATAATGCCGTAATGGGTGGCTGTTTGTCTTTGATCCATAATTTCAGTCTGTCTATAGCCAGGCGCTACGATCCTATAACGGGTGGCCGTTTGTCTATCAGTTAGTTGTTTTGCAGGGAGAGCCACTATCCCTCCGCCAATCCACCTGTTGACACGTAGTGAACACGTGTGGGTTGGTTTTATGGTTACCACCCATCGTTATAAATGACGTTATGGCTTATACGAAACCATTGGGCTTGTCATTCAATGTTAAGCCACCTGAAAAGGGAAGACGAGTAATAAAAAGTGACAGGAAAGATGAGAGAAATAGGAAGAGAAGAAGGCAGACAAAGAAAAAGAATGATATTGGTGAAAGAGGAAGTAGGCAGCAAAAACAAGTGAGTGGATGATGGTCGCAACCACCAGCCGGTATTACTATTTGCGGGATTTAATGTCTTCAAACCGGTGATGTGCTTTTCCTTCTTTTCGATTTCTATTTTCACCTTTTTTTTTAATTAAGTTGGGTGAGATGTCTGGCTGTGAGGGCAGTCATGGAGGCGACATCTATCCTTCCATTTTATTTAGTGTCTTCTGAGTTGAATAAATCTGTCTGGCGTTAGATAGGATAAAATAGAAGAAAATAACTGAAAACGGAGTAAAAATAACAAAACAAAATAAAATAGAATAGAAACAGAATAGAAATAGAATAAATACAAATATGATAAATTAAAAGTAGAAAATAGATTAATATATAATAGGGAAAAATTGAATATAAATAGATGAGACTAAAACAGAATGGAAATAAAATATGAACAGGATTGAATAGAATTAAATAAGCTGTAGATAGAATTAAAATAGAACACAATAGAGGAAATGAAATAAAACAATAAAATACAACAAATACCATAAAACGATGAAGATAGAAAAAAAAATAACACTGATGAAAAATAGAATAAAATAATCAAAAGAACTCAAAATACACTAAGAAGAACAATAGAATTAACCAGAATAAAATAAAATAAAAAATAGAGCAAATAATAATATAACAGGATAGGAAGACTAAGCTGAAAACAGAAAATAGAAGGGGTAGAATAACATGAAAAATACAACAGAGTAAAGAAAAATAAATTAAACTAGATTGAAATAGAGTAAAAAAACACAATAAACCCCACAATACATGATGATAGTGACGGGGTTAATTAAGCTAATCCCAAACACATTGACTCAATTATTGTGGTATAAACATTACGTCAAAAAACAAGAAAAATCTGTCAGAGAGAATCGTAAGTCCTTCCCCAGAGCGAATGTTTAGGTTATGTTCCAGAGAGAGAGAGAGAGAGAGAGAGCAGGTAATTATAAAATGTAAGCATCATCATGGCTTTACGGTAACAGATTTCCTTATCGTTGTCATCATCATCATTTTGGTTACTATTTCCTCGTTAGCATCATCGTAACATCGTTAGCATCGTTACCTTCACCTTCTTTATTCATATCGTCATTATCATCATCACCATTAGCTTCACCATCTTTATCACTGTAATTATTAGACGTCAGTCTTCAGCATGTCGTCATTACCTCTTTATCATCATCATCACCATCATCATCATCATCATCCTAGTTACCACTATCAAAAGTTTAACGATGCATTTTATATTCTTACAGAAACAAAATTCTCTCTCTATCTCTGTCTGTCTGTCTGTCTGTCTCTGTCTCTCTCTGTCTGTCTGTCTGTCTGTCTGTCTGTCTCTCTCTCTCTCTCTCTCTCTCTCTCTCTCTTCATCTACTGTCTGTCTACATTCCCACCCACTGTACCTAACTACAGTACCTACTTATCAATTAATCAATCAAGTCTATCTCTGTATCTATCCAACATCTGCTCCTCTGTCTGTCTGTCTGTCTGTCTGTCTGTCTGTCTGTCTGTCTGTCTCTCTCTCTCTCTCTCTCTCTCTCTCTTCATTCCCACCCACTGTACCTAACGACAGTACGGTACCTACTTATCAATTAATTAATCAAATCTATCTCTGCATCTATCCAACATCTGCTCCTCTCTCTCTCTCTCTCTCTCTCTCTCTCTCTCTCTCTCACACACACACACACACACACACATTACCATAACTACCCACCCAGCTCTCTCTCCCTCATTCGTCCAACAAGCAGCTAATTTCATACGTAATTCGCAGGACCAAAGTTTCACTAAGTGGAGGTCTGCCACAAATTCTGGCCAAAATTTCATGGTTTTTGTCTTGATTTTGTTTTATTTTTTATATATGGACATTATTTTGTATATATAATTGAGATAGATAGATAGATTAACAGACAGATAGATATAAAAACTAACAGACGGACAGACAGACAGAGACAGACAAAGATCTAGACAGACAGACAGACAGAGAGACAGACAGAGAGTGAGAGAGAGGGGGGGAGGGAGATACAAAGGAGTACAAAGGAACGGAAACAGCAACAGACCTAATTGTCCTGTCGAGGCTGCTTGTTACAGGGAAGACTATCACTATGATATCTAATTCTAGAAGTTGAAGGGAAGGATTGTAAAGCAAGAAGGCTCCTCCTCACACACCAAACCCTCCAGTCGAAGCTGGCAGGAAAAAAGTGAGAAGGACCACCACGCAACATGTAAAAGCTGACATGGAATTTTCATTGGAAAGACTGAAATGTGGTAAACTATATTCTCTCCTACTATGTCAGTACAGTACAAGTGTCAGTAAGTTACAGTTATCATAAATTATATAGTATATCCCTGCTATAGTTTCATCACGATCTGAAATAGAGAAAAAACAGCTTACATTATTATTCAGTCATGAAGGTGTTTAGCTGAAGATTTGAAGCGAGATACTTATTCAAGCTATTTTTTAATGTCACCACTGTACTGCAATCAACGACATCGCTGGGCTGTGTATTCCAAATGTTAACAACCCCATTAAAGAAAAGATGCTTGGCCTCATTAGACTGGAAATGCTTTCCAATAATCTTATACCCATTACCTCTAGCATGGTTCGAACAGTGGAAATGAGTTACTTGAGAGGAGCATGTGGAGTGACGTGGAGGGACAGGTTGACGAATGAAGAAGTGAAGGAACGCTGTGGGGTGGATGTGGATGTGGTTGAGAAGATTAGGAGAAATACACTGAGGTGGTTTGGACATGTGAAGAGAATGGAGAATGAAAGACTGACTAAAAGGGTGTATGTAGGTGAGGTGGAGGGAGGGAGAGGGAGAGGTAGACCGAGGATGAGGTGGAGGGATGGAGTTGAGAGGTATATGAGGGAGGGGGGGTGAGTTGGGGGGAGGGTAGTCAAATGGTAGGTGACAGAGCGACTTGGAGGCGTTTTGTCTGCGGCCACCCTTTGCGGGATTAGGGCGTCGGGCTATAGATAGATAGATAGATAGATGGTTCGAACAATCAAGTGCAAAGTACTTGTCAACATCCACATTATCAATTTCTTTAATGCTGTTGAATACTTGAATCAGATCCCCTCTTAGTCTGCACTTCGATAGGTAAAATAAGTTTAGCTCATTTTATCACTCCATGTATGATTTGTTCCTCAGTCCGGGTATCATTTTTGTTACTCGTCACTGTACCCTCTATAATTTCTCTTTTTCTTTCCTGTAATACAGTGACCAGAACAGCACACAGTACTCTAGATGTGGATGCACTAAAGAACTGTATAGGGTAAGAATTATATTTTCTGATTTGAACGCAAATGATCTACCTATAAATCCAATTAGTTTGTTAGTTTTCTTTATAGCTTCTGTGCACTGTTTACTTGGCTTCAGATCATCTGTTACAAAGATTCCCAGATCATTTTCATGGTTTACATTCATGAGTTGAGAATGACTCATTCTATAACTAGATTTTTCATTTTTACTTCCAATATTAAGAATTTTGCATTTATCATTATTGCAATCCATTTGCCATTTTTCAGCCCAGCTAAGCAATTTATCCAGATCCCTTTGAATTAATATTCATTGTTCTGGAGTATCTGCTCTATTGCCAATCTTCGTATCATCAGCAAATTTTGATTTTTTACAAAACACTCTTTCATCAATGTTGTCTGTATAAATAAAAAAACAATACCGGACCGAAAACTGAGGCTTGTGGTACTCCACATATAACATTTTTCAAGTCTGATTCCATACCACTGATGGCAAGTCTTTGTTTACGATTCGTAAGTCAGCTTTCAATCCATCTTAGTGCACTGCCACCGATACCATAGATGTGCAGTTTCTCAACGAGTCGAATATGTGGAATTTTATCAAATGCTTGTTTGAAATCAAGGTAAATGACATCGACTGATTTAGAGCTGTCATACAAGTTGATAATATCATTGAAAAAATCAGTTAGATTAATAAGACATGAACGCTATTTAGGAATGCATGCTTAGAGTCCTTGATGAGGTTGTTCTGTTCTATATGCTTGACCAGTTTATCTCTAATTATGGTTTCTAACAACCTGCAAACGACTGATGTGAAGCTTATTGGTAAGTGATTACTGGGTTAAGATTTGTCTCCCTTTTTGAATATTGGAGTTACGTCTACTAATTTCCATTCACTTGGTACAGTGCCGCTTCTGAGAGAGATATTGAATATATTGTATGTGCTAATGGCTCACTATTTCGTCTTTTGTCTCCTTTAAGAGTCTTGGAGATATTCTATCTGACCCTGGCGTTTTATTACCTTTAGATTATTTAATGCAAGGACGACATCTTGCTCACTGATAATAATTTCTTTTAGTGTGTTGTCATCATCTACGCATGTGGAGGACAGTGTTTGGATCGAGCATGGACTTTCCACTGTAAATACAGATGTAAAGAAAGTGTTGAGAATTTTAGACATCTCGGTTTCATCATTTGGATGCTAACCATCTGATGATACTAGTGGTCCTATTGTTGGTGTTAATATGTTCTTATTTCTGATATAACTGAAAAATTCTTTGGGGTTTGATTTACTAGTGTTTGCAATATGTGTTTCTTACTTTGCTTTATAAACTTTTTAGCATTTCGACATAAGTTATAGAAAAATATCTTTATCCTCCTCATTATTAGTAGCTCTGTTTTTCTGATAAGGAAGTTTCTTTTCTGAAAGACGTCGCGTAATATCACTGTTCCACCATTTTGGCTTATTGCTTTTGCAGGTCTTCTATTACGCATCTGTTCACATTCCTTAATCCCCTTATTAAGGATTTCTGTGAAATCTGTCCATCATATGTGTAAATTTGTACTTTTAATAATCGGTTCCCATTCATTGCCAGGTAAAGCTGTGAAAATCGGCATTCTTGTAGTCTGGGATTTTTTTCATAACTACAGTTTTGGTTGCTGTTAAAGAAACTGAGGTTCAATGTGACTATGCGATGATCACTAGTACTGTAATGAATTCTTCCCCTACTTGAAAATTATGAACTAAGTTTTCTGACTTCGCCAGTATAAGATTTAGAATCTTTTCTCCACATGAAGGTTGCTCTACAAACTGATATAATAAGCTTTCAAGTAAGTTAGTATACAAGCCTAACCTTGCGTGCAAAGATAAGGATCCAGTCCATCTTGTTACTGGTAAATTGAAATCTCCAGCATTACTGTATTCTTGGTGCAACAGACTTCCACTGTTTGTGTATTTATTGTCAAAATTGCAAGACTAGACTGGTGGACGATAAATGAATCCAAATGTCATCTATCTGTGTGATTCATTTCTGAGCTGAACATAAGTTATATCAGTATTGTTAATCGATGGTTTAGGAACTACAACTAGATGAAGGTTACTTATAATATTTGGCAATATGCCGCCTCCTGTCTCCCATTCCTCTCATTACTGAAACTACTGTAACCAGGAATGTGATATTCCACTATGAAATATCTCTCTTGGGTATCTATCCAGGATTCAGTAATAGCAACAATATCATGGTCATCAACAATTACTTGGGCCCCTAAATCTGGAAACTTCCTTCTCAAACTGCACGCATTTACAAGAAAAACTTTAACGTTGTCCTTACTCCAGTGAGGGTAGTCTGGGACATTGGCCATTCTCTGATTAGTGTATGTCAGCACATTTTTCATCCTGAGAACTGTCCATTTTTTTCTCCAGTAGGACTGCACGGCTTCATCCAGGGCACGGCCTAAGCACACAGAACCAACTGCATTCAGGTGCAGACCATCTCTTGCAAACCAACTCGCCTGTTAGTAAAAATCGTTCAATGCACTGAAAAAGTCAATACCTTCCCGCTCACAAAGAGGCTTTAAACGATTATTAAGACTGAAGGCCTTACTGTAGAATGCACTAGCAGCCACAATCCTAGGTCGTACCCCTGAAATCAAAATGTTTTTAGACTTAACCTTGTATCACTGGATCATCATCTGGAACTGCTGCACCAGTTCCTCTGAATGGGTTCAGACCTCGTCGTTCGTTCCTGTATGTATTAGAACAAGTGGGTTATTGGAGGAACCACTAGTTATAACATAAGGGGCCTCACTGACATCATTAACACCTGCACCTGGAATTCAGAAACGTTTTCTGTTAGTAGGGGCCCTGCCACAAAACTCCATCAATTTGACTTGGATGATGGAGTCCCCTACGAACAACTTCTCAGGGCTCCTTTTCTAACTCAGCAAGGATCTGAAACGTGTTGTAGGTAGTTAACAGGATGGCGTTTCACTTCTTCACTGCCCTTGCTCTATTTCGAACTGGTACAAAGTCCTGTGCAGTAATGTTGTTAGACATTGGAGGTGGGTCAGTAGGAATGCTCACGAGGTTCCTACTGGATGATGGAACAGGAACTGGATCCCTTTGTTGACCCTTCCTGGTTCCTTCTGTACTGCGACTGATGTTGTTTGCAGCTAATTCCTCCAGTACATCAATCATGCAGGTCAGAATTTAATCTATGCGATTATTTGCCTCCATCAGCTTCTCATCCATACACTGTCGGACTTTGCACATGGTGCAAACCTAGGAAGGGCCACTGGAAAAAGAACTAGTGAATTGGCTGCCACACACTGAACAACTCTTCAGGTTGGAAGCCATTCAGAACATTTGAAGGAAAAAGTTCTATCAATCTATCTATTGCCAGACGCCTTAATCTCGTAAGGGGTGGCCACAAACAAATCGCCTTCATGTCGCCCTGTCCCCTGCTATTTCACTGCCCTGCTCCCAGCTCACACACCCCTCTCTCATATACCTCTCCATTCCATCTCTTCATCTCAAGTTACATTAATACAGTTAGATGGTGTAACCAGGTAGGGAGGACGAATCAACTAGCAGGTGGGAAAGTGCAGTCAAAACATTGGATACAAACTGTTTTCAAAACTGGTGAAAACAATGAACAAAACTAAAGCCCCGGTCACACACAAGTGACTGAAAGTCTGACCCCCACACGACTCAAGGTCGTGTCTTAGTTGGCTTCCATGCCTCCCGACTGGCCCCGAATCTGCTCTGCTCACGACTGCCTAAAGGCGCGTCACTACTGCCCCACGTCTGGTCGTGACGTCCTCAAGAACGCGACAAAATCACGAGATGACCACGAGGGGACGGAGCTATGAGTCTTCAAATTTTTAAATTTTACGAATTTTTTTCAGCCACGACCATAACATGATCACCCACTAACGCAAGACGACTGCATGACGTGTTTGAGGAATGCACCTGCCCCCCCCACGACACCCCCACAACCCCTCACGACCGACTCATGGGGCCGGACATCACACCTGGACCACCAGTGATACCCAGCGCATCACGTTGGACCTCTCCTGTGTCCTATCCACTGTCAAAAACAAAAAACTGCTCACGACACACAGTCGTAACATTTATTTTTTGTCGGCGACAGCATCACGACACGCAACGACTGCATCACGACACATCCAATTGAGCTAAAACTGCTTCATGACTGACATACTACACTCCCAACTGCAACGCAACTGTGACACGACTTTTGGCATGTCATTAGGCGACCACGATTTCTCAATGCAAGCGCTAACAAATCGTGAGTCTCGACGAGTTGTCCCAGTGGCTCACGAGCACTTCAAAGAGTCTGGGCTTTGCCAATGAATCATGGGATGATTGATGAAAAATGCGTTACAACTGTGGCTCACGCGGTGCTCGGACCTTCAGTCGCGTGTTTGTGACCTGGGCTTAAGGAACAGTACTCACTCACAACACCATGCACAGGGAAATACTTAACACTAGATACACTAAGGCCCATGTTCCACATTCAAGTTCATCTTTGAGAATGGCCCCAATCACCACGATCTAACCCTCGAGGTATGACCTTCGTCAAATGCCACGATCATACCTCAAACGGTAGGCCTAAACGGCCATTTCATGACACAGTCACGTTAGTGGTAAGACACACAAAAAGACATTGCTACAACATCCAATGACACCCTATGGAAGCATCACATTATCCAGACGACACACTACGATCATCCCTCATTAAAAAATAACTGTCACAATGACTCCACGTCACACCAAGACATCGCCATGTAGCGTGTCGTAAGTTGTCATAGCGTGTCTTAGGTATAACTTTGCCTGTGGTAGGTATAACTTCGTGTGTCGTAGCTGGTCTCTGGGATCCGATCTCCAGGATATTGCAACGGCACGTCAAGTCACACCTGACGACATGCTACGACACCTTACGACAAACTACGACAAGCTAAGACACGATAAGTCACAGCTAAGTCAAATGACGTTACCGTCACAACATGTCACGTTCTCCTTGTCGGCGCCCAAGCCAACAATCTTTGAACATTCCAAAAATTGTCATAGCGCACCAAGAACCGCGAGGAATCACCAAGTTCTCCATGTCAGAGCTACGTCATCGCTAAGTCACGCCACGTTATTCATGACCACATGCGGCGACACACGAAGACATGAAGATCGTGCCGTGTCGTGGGAATGTTCCTAACAGTGGGACATAGGCTTTAGTATACTGTAATTGTTTACGTCCACCAACACAAAGGGCGGTCACAAACTGCTCAGCGCGGAACACAAAAATCGTTCCCACACTACTGTATAACACACAACAATACACTGAAACGCTGTATCATTCCAAACTATAGACCAACTAGAACAAAAACAAGTCAAAACATTGACAACAAGGTCAGCTCGAACAAAGTAGTCAAAACAAAACAAAGGTCCACTCAGTTCCGAATGTTTATACTGGATATAAACTATTCTTACTGGTGAAACAACATACAGTTAATATTCACACAATCGGAGGTCTAATTTACACAGAGTAATATTTATCACTTACACGAGAAAAAAACATACGAGACAGGACAATCCTTTTCAAACTAAATACACACAGCAAAACTCTAG
The DNA here is from genome assembly GCF_032717465.1 of Coenobita brevimanus. Taxonomy (NCBI): domain Eukaryota; kingdom Metazoa; phylum Arthropoda; class Malacostraca; order Decapoda; family Coenobitidae; genus Coenobita; species Coenobita brevimanus. Next base: position 15,805,261 of record NC_137065.1, read on the forward strand.
CATATACGCTGGATTTTCATATCTTACACTGGAATACTAAGCCCGGGATACTTATAAACACAGATGTACTATTTGTACACGGAATAATCACTTAAATTCACGCAGATCGTGTAGTTAGGTCAGCGTGCGCAACTAGAGCGGGGTCAGCTGGACAAGTCAAACCGTCCAGAGCGGGGTCAGCTGGACAGGTCAAACCTTCCAGACTGGGGTCAGCTGGGCATGTCCATATAATAATATAAACACCGACTCCACAAGTACACACAATGCCTTTCCTTCTCCACCTGGACTAACAAATCTCCCTCCATTGCTAAGTCTATCAGCGATGCAGTGGGGGATGCAGGCTAATCTGCATGTGAAAGAAGTTCCTGGGGAGGGAGGGAGGAGGGGAAAACTGGGGGAAAGAGGAATGGTGGAAGTGAGGAGAGGAGAAAATAGGGAGAAGAGGAGAATAGAAAGGACTAAGAAAAGGGAAGAGAGAAGAGAGGGAAAATGAGAGGACAAAAATAAAGATAGGAGAGGAGAGAGAAAAAGGGGGACGAAGGAAAGGAGATTGCAGAAAAGGGAAAGAGAAAAGAGAGAGAGAGAGAGAGAGAGAGAGAGAGAGAGAGAGAGAGAGAGAGAGAGAGAGAGAGAGAGAGAGAGAGAGAGAGAGAAGATAGACAGGAGGAGGGGGGGGGGTTATAAGGGACAAAGCTAGTGAATATTTACAAGTCAAATGAAGGCACTGAATAAAAAGCGAAAATAAGAGTCAAGATATAAATGGCTAAGATCGATGCAAAAAAGTATTATTTAATAACAAAGAAGTTTCGATGGTGGAATAACTGAGGCAGAAAGAAGAGGAGAACGAAGAAAAGAGAAAGAAAAAGAAAAGAAAGAGAAAAAGAAAAAGAAGATAAAAAAGGAAAAGAAAAGAAGAGAAATAAGCGAGAAACAACAAAAGAGATGAGAAAGAAGAAGATGAAAAAGACAAGAGGACAAAGGAAAGAAAGAAAAGGAAGAGAAAAGAGGAGAAAGAAAGGAGTAAGAAGAACAGAGAAATAAGAACAGAAAGAAGAAAACAGAAGGAAGAAAAGATAAAGAAAGCGAAGGAAAGAGAACGGAGAAAGAGGAAAAAAAGAGTAAGGAGAAAAATAAAAGAAACAAAGAAGAAACGACAGATGACGAAAAAAAGAAAGAGGGAAAAGAGAACGAGAAGAGAAAGAAGAAGAAAAGGTGAAAGAATAGTATTAAGTCCTTGAGTGTGAGGAGGTGCGCATATTGTACCGGGTATGTGTTTGTGTTTTATTTGTATATCTATGCATTACTATGTATCTAATTTTTATCATCTACTCACTTGATGTAGTGCTGCCTACCACTTCCTTCACCTTTATCATTCTTTTTCTGTCTGCCATCCTCTCTTCCTATTCCTCCCATCTTTCCTGTCACGTTTTATTACTCTTCTTTCCGTTTCAGGCGGCTTTACATTGAGTGACAAACGTAGTGGTTTCCTATAAGCCAGGAAACCATCTACTCTGCAGGATGATAACCATATAACCAACCCATACTCGTTCCTTACGTATCAACAAGTGGGTTGGCACAGGGTTCGTGCGTCTCACAGTAAAACAACTGACTCAAAGATCAACGGCCACCCCTTACGGCATTATGGCGTCTGGCTATAGATGGATTGATAGAACTCCTTCAGGCCAACCACAAACACTGTATATTATTTTTGCTGCCTCCAGACGGTTTTGTTCAGCACGGGAGAGAATTCGAATGGCCAGAAATCTTCTTCATTAATGAATACTAGGCTCGTTCTCCTGAACTACTCAAAATCGTCTGGCTGCAGGAAATATTAGGCAGAAGTCACGTCTTACGGCTGTTGGCTAAATGAGGGTGATTTCTACGGCTCACAGACTGGCCCAACCTGACCTGACCTCACCCGACCTAACCTGACCTGACCCAACCTGACCTGACAACCCAACCTAACCTGACCTGACCTCACCCGACCTAAGCTGACCTGACCTAACCTGACCTGACTTACTCGACCTAACCTGACCTGACTTCACCTGACCTTACTTGACCTGACCCAACCTAACCTGACTCACTCGACCTAACCTAACCTGACCTCACCCGACATTACCTGACTTGACCCAACCTAACCTGACTTACTCGACCTAACTTGACCTTACTTCACCCGGCATTACCTGGCCTGACCCAGCCTAACCTGACTCACCCGACCTAACCTGACCTGACCTAGTCTGACCTTACGTGTGACCCAGCAAAGGTCTGCCACACAACTATCCATTCTAGGTAGAGAGGCGGCCTGCAGTCCTAATGGACCCAGGTTCAAATCCCGGCATGGGCAGGGAACAGTTTAAAAATTTGAATGTCATAAAAGCAGACTTTACTGATCTACCAGAAGACCCGCCGACATGTTGTAAAAATCTATCTTTCTATCTATCTATAGCCCGACGCCCTAATCCCGCAAAGGGTGGCAGCAGGCAAAACGCCTCCAAGTCGCTCTGTCACCCACCATTTGACTACCCTCCCCCCATCTCACCCCCCCTACCTCATATACCTCTCAACTCCATCCCTCCACCTCATCCTCGGTCTACCTCTCCCTCTCCCTCCCTCCACCTCACCTACATACACCCTCTTAGTCTTTCATTCTCCATTCTCTTCACATGTCCAAACCACTTCAGTGTATTTCTCCTAATCTTCTCAACCGCATCCACATCCACCCCACATCGTTCCTTTACTTCTTCATTCGTCAACCTGTCCCTCCACGTCACTCCACATGCTCCTCTCAAGTAACTCATTTCCACTGCTCTCACTCTTGACTTGTTCCCCTCTTGCAAGGTCCATGCCTCGCTTCCATACGTCAGGGTAGGGATCACAATACTATCATGCAGTGACTTCTTAACTTCCATACTCACCTCCTTATTTCTCATCACTGCTTTCAGTGTACCAACGACCTTCCTTCCCTGCAGTACCCTTTCACGCACTTCATCCCCCAGAGTTCCATCCTTACTCATCACACTACCCAAGTACTTGAATGCACTCACATTCTCCATATCCTCACCATCCAACCTCACTGCACACTCTGTGACTTCATTCCTCTCAAACACCATAACTTTACTTTTGTTTACATTAACTTTCAGATTCCTCCTCCTACACACTGTCCCAAATTCATTCACCAAACCTTGCAATTCCCAGTCATCTTCACTCAAAAGTACTGTATCATCAGCAAACAGCAACACCGGAAGCTTCCAAATCTCACCCTCATTCATTAGAGCCACCCCCACATCCACTGCCCTGCCTTGCACCTCCTTTACAACCCCATCCATGTATATATTAAACAGCCATGGAGACATCACACAACCCTGTTTCAGTCCCACATTGAGATCAAAGAACTCACTCAGCTCACCATCCACTCGCACTGTAACCCTAGCTCCCTCGTACATACTCTTCACAGCACTCAACAATTTCCCCTCCACTCCATATATTCTTAATACCTTCCACATACCTTGCCTATCTATTCTGTCATAAGCTTTCTCCAAGTCCATGAAGGCAGCATACACTTTCCTTCCCTTCTCTAGATACTTCTCCACTAAACATCTTAGAACAAATATCTGATCTACACACCCTTTTCCTTTCTAAATCCCCCTTGTTCTTCTCCAACTAGCTCCTCTGTCATATGCCTAACCCTATCAATGAGTATTCTACCATATATTTTACCAGTCACACTAAGAAGGCAAAAACCCCTATGGTTACTACATACTTCTCTCTCCCCTTTTCCTTTGTATAAAGGAACAAATATACCTGATTTCCAGTCCTCTGGAACCCTTCCCTCTTCCCAAGCCAATCTACACAACTTCCATATCCACTCCACAACAATCTCACCCCCATACCTAAGAAAAGATAACCCAAGACTTTGTTCACCTAAGTGATAATTCAGCAGGAAAGAGGTTAACAATCATCATCATCATCATCATCGTAGTGGTAGTAGTAGTAGTAGAAGTAGGAGTTGTAGTAGAAGTAGTAGTTTTAGGAGTTGTAGTAGTAGTACTAGTAGTAGTAGTAGTAGTAGTAGTAGTAGTAGTAGTAGTAGTAGTAATAAAAATCATAATAATAATAATAATAATAATAATAATAATAATAATAATCATAATCATAATAATAATAATAATAGCATTAATAATAATAATGATAATAATAATAATAATAATAATAATAATAATAATAATAATAATAAAAATAATAATAATAATGATAATAATAATAACTGTGCCAGCAGAGTGGAACAAGGTTGTGACTGTACCCCTGTACAGAAATAATGGTGAGCGAAGTGAGTGCAAGAATTATCGTGGCATAAGTTTATTGAGTATGGTAGGGAAGGTATATGGAAGAATTATTATAAAGAATGTAAGAAAGATACCAGAAGTCCTAGTGAATGATGAACAGGGTGGCTTTAGGAGTGGCAGAGGATGTATGGGTCAAATATTTGCAGTGAGACACATAGAAGAGAAGGCTTGTGAGAAGGACAATAAGGTGTTTATGGCATTCATGGATCTGGAAAAAGCATACGGGAAAGTGGACAGAGAAGTATTGTGGAAAGTTTTACGCATGTACGGTGTAGATGGTAAGCTGCTAGGTGCCGTCAAGAGTTTCTGTGATGGTAGTGAAGCATGTGTATGGGTTAATGGGACTTTAAGTGATTGGTTCACGATCGGTGTGGGTGTGCGACAAGGTTGTGTGATGTCCTCATGGCTGTTCAATACATAAATGGATGGGGTGATGAGAGAAGTAAAAACACGGGTAATGGAGAAAGGGATGGCATTGGTTAAGAATGGTGATAGATGGAATATCTCATATTTGTTGAATGCTGATGATGCAGTACTACTTGCAAATACCGGACAAGAACTTGGTAGGCTAGTGCAGAGTTTTGCTGATGTCTCTGAGCGTTGTGCCTTGAGAGTAAATGTAGAAAAGAGTAATGTGATGGTTATTGAGAGAGAAGATGACTCCCAGTGCTATGTTACAGTAGATGAAGAGAGACTGGAATTGGTGAGAGAGTTCAAATACCTGGGTACAGTGATAGAAAAGAGAGGAAAATGTGCAAAAGAAGAGGAAAGTTGTGACACAAGGAAGAAAAGTAGCTAGTGCAATGAAGGCCTTGATAAGAAACAGAGGCTTGACTGTCGCAGCTGCACGGGGCTTACATGAAGAGTGTTAGTGCCAACTTTGACATAATGGATGTGAGACTATGATGTGGCATGAAAATGAAGAGTCAAGAGAAAGAGCAGTGGAGATGAGACTGCTGAGGAATGTATTTGGAGTACAGAGGGTGGATAGGATACGAAATAATGTGATTCGTGAAAGATGGAGAGTGAGGAAGTCGGTGGACACCAGAATCGAAGAGAAAGTACTGAGATGGTACGGTCATGTGGAGAGAATGGATAACAATAGAGTGGTGAAAAAAGTATGTCTGAGCGAATATGAAGGAGGGAGGAGGAGAGGTAGGCCAAGGAGAAGGTGGAGAGATATGGTGCATGCATTTTTAAGAAAGAGAGGTTCGGAAGTCAGTGAGGCTAGGGAACTGACAAGAGATCGAGCTGGCTGGATGAATGTTGTGAGGAGAAGTGCATGATCAGTGATTTGGCACCCCTTCTTAAAGTGGCAGCGTCTGGATTTACTCTATCGGATACGTTTATGTGAATCTGAAGAAGTGGTGAATGTTTTTGGCGTATCCGATAGAGCTAGGATTCCGAGGGCTTGAATGATGAGTGAAGGGAAGCGTGGCCCATTGGATTTCGCGAATTTGGGCTGTCTGGACATTGCTACTCTTCATCCTGCCCTAGGGCGGGGAAGGGGCTCCGGATGATGATGATGATGATGATGATGATAATAATAATAATAATAATAATAATAATAATAATAATAATAATAATAATAATAATAATGATAATAATAATAATAACAATAATAATAATAATAATAATAGTAATAACAATGATGCTGGGTAGGTGGGGGAGCTCACCATCCACTCACTCGATGTAGTGCTGCTCTAGGGTGTCTGCCTTTTCCTTTCCTCCATCCTTCTTTCCTTCCCTCTCCTGTCTTTCTTTCCTTCATTTTTTCCTCTTCCTTCTGCCTGTGGGTGGCTCTACACTGAGTGACAAACATAATGGTTTCCTGTACACCAGGAAACCATTTACTACGCTGGGTGGTAACCATATAGCCAAATTTTGGGGCCTGGTGGTTTAGTGGGTAATTACAGCACTCCAAATGGATTGAGCCGGTGAGTGTTTATATCCAAAGGGTGGTTGGGTTGATTGCTCACGTAATGCCACTCAGGGATGAGTAAGGCTAGTCACTCTCATATTAAATTTCAGGCCAACTTGCCTAGCCCCGGGCTCCTACGCTCCTCATGGGGCAACGTAGGATTGGATGATGAATGAATGAATAATAATAATAATAATAATAATAATAATAAAAATATTAATAGTAATAATAATATAACTAGATTACTGTAAAATAGTCGACGAACAGTTTTGACAAATAAATCGTTCTGCAGCCATTGCCTACTAGAAGCCAAGCTATAAAAAGACCTTGAGGTGAAGGCCACAGAACCTGTGCAGGTCACCTTAGGTCATCACAGTCTATAAGTCCACCACGTTTAGTGACCCTAGCTTTAATCATTCATGGAAAATTAAGCAACATCAGGAATATCCAGAAAAGTCTCAATTTTTGACCCCAGGCGATCTCAGAGAATAATCAACCGACTGCAACCAGACTCCATTTTGCACCGCGTCCACTTTAAGAATATAATGTAGTAAAATTTCACCTTCCTAGTGAAAGCACTTCTTGAGATAGCATGGCTGACTCATTATTCTGTGTTCCGGATATTACCTGGAGATCCGGTTGACGGTTTGCCACCATATTTGGCCAAAGAAGAAGACAACTGTCCGACTAAGTTCACCAAGTTTGGAGGCTGAAGACCACATAGCCTTTGAAATAAATCAGTTAAAAAAATAATAATAATAATAGTAATCATCATCATCATCATCATGAAATCCAGTGTTGCCCCACGAGGAGCGTAGGATCCCGTGGCTAAGCAAGTTGGTCTTGACATTTAAAATGAGTGATCAGCCTCGCTCATCCCTGAGTGGCATTACATGATATATAACCCCCAACCACCCCTTGCATATAAACTTTCAATCGGATTGGAGCGCTGTAATTACCCACTAAACCACCACGCGCCATAGTTTGGTTATATTGTTACCACCCAGCGTTGTAAATGGTTTCGTGGTGTACAGGAAACCATTTGGCTTGTCAATCAGTGTAGAATTACCCATAGGCAGAAGGAAGAGGAATGACTGAAGGAAAAAAACACAGGAAAGGAAGGAAGGAAAGAAGGAAGAAACTAAGGAAGGAAGAGAGGAAAAGACAGGCACCTGAGAGCAACACTACATCCAGTGAGTGGATGGTGAGCGCCCCCACCTACCACTAATGATAATAATAATAATAACAATAATAATGATAATAATAATAATAATAATAATAATAATAATAATAATAATAATAACAATAACAATAATAATAATGATAAAAATAATATTGCCCGAAAAAAGAAAACTTGCCACAGGGATGTGTGAAGTTTTACTATCTTTCCTTCCCCTTCCCCATCAAATATGCCAAAACCTCCTGTAAACCAACAACTAAAAAGGAGGAATAAATTTAGATGACAGAGGAGGAGTGTGGGAGGAGGAAGAGGAACAATGAGAGGGAGGAGAGAGGGAGGAAATCTGGAGAGTCAACGAGGCAGTGATTGGGTAAGACAAAGTGAAGGAGGAGAGAGAGAGAGAGAGAAAGGGGACAGGAGGAGAGACAGGGTTGAATGAAAAAGAAAGAGAGGGGTTAGAGTGAGAGAGCAACCTAATGGATAGTTGCTTGATTAGCTTGATGGATGGATGCTGGGAAGGAGAAAGGGAAGGGGGGGAAGGAGGGAGGGAGGGGGAGAGGGAAGAAAGGAAAGAAGGAAGGATAGAGGGAGGGAGGGAGGGATAGGGGAAGGGGGATAGAGGGAGGGAGGGAGGGATAGGGGAAGGGGGATAGAGGGAGGGAGGGAGGGATAGGGGAAGGGGGATAGAGGGAGGGAGGGATAGGGGAGGGGGGATAGAGGGAGGGAGGGAGGGATAGGGGAAGGGGGATAGAGGGAGGGAGGGAGAGATAGTGGAAGCGGAATAGAGGGAGGGAGGGATAGGGAAGGGGGATAGAGAGGGATAGGGGAAGGGGGATAGAGGGAGGGAGGGAGGGATAGGGGGAAGGGGGATAGAGGGAGGGAGGGATAGGGGAAGGGGGATAGAGGGAGGGAGGGATAGGGGAAGGGGGATAGAGGGAGGGAGGGATAGGGGAAGGGGGATAGAGGGAGGGAGGGAGAGATAGGGGAAGGGGGATAGAGGGAGGGAGGGATAGGAAGGAAGGAAAGAATAAAGGTGGGAAAAGGAAACCAAAAAGGAACAAGTGGTGCCAGGCAAACAAACCTCGGCCGACAGCAGTTATTTTATTGCTGTTAAATACTGAATAGGTCCTGTTATTTAGTGTCAGTACACAACCAAAGTCTAAGCTAATGGGGCAAAGGTTTGCATGTTACGACCTCTGAATATCCGTGATTGCATTTGACCTTTCAAGGTCATTGAAGGTCAAACGCCATGTTGCCAAATGAAAGCCCATATGAGACCTCCTATATCTCGATAATAGTGTATATCTCTGTCTTCAACGAGTTTCGAGTTATAACCCCCTGAATATCCATGACCTTGAGTTTGACCTTTCAAGGTTACTCATGGTCAAAGGTCTTGGTGCCAAATGAAAGCCCATGTTACGAGTTCCTGTATGATCATAATAGTAAATATCTCCATCGTCAACCGTTCTCAGGTTATAGCCGTTTGACCTTGATTATGACCTTTCAGGGTCACTCGATTACCTCCAAAATTTAATCACATTCTTTTGGGACCAGTGCCCACAGATCTTGAAAGTTTCATGAAATTTCATTCAGCCGTTTTTTTTGTAATGTTGTTAACAAACAATCAAACATACAACCAAAAACAATACCTCGCCGGACTCCGTCAATATGAGGTAAAGGTGGATGGAAATCACTAGAGAAATGTAGGAGAAAGAAAGAGTTGTAGAGATAGATGGGAAAACGAAACAGATGTATATGCAAAAGAGGAAGAGAAAAGGGAATTGGAAACAGGAAGGAAAAAAGAGTGAAGAGAAGAGAAGGCAAGAAACGAGGATGAAAGAATGCAGGAAGGAGGAAGAAAAGAGAATGTAACTAAGAAACAATAAGGAGAAGAGGGAAAGAGAGAGAATGGAGGGAATAGAGAAGGAAACAAAAATGGCAGAGGAAAGGAAGGAATGGAATGCAACAGAAAAATAAATTTGGAAGAAAAACAATAATAGAAAGATGAAATGTGGAAAGACAGAAAGGAAAGATGGAATGACGGGAGGAAGGAAGGAGGGAAGGAATGAAGGGCAGGAAGGAAAGAAAGAAAAGAAGAAAAGAAACTAAGAGATTTTGATAAAAGAAGGAGAGAGTAGGGGACTGAAAAAGAAGAAACTGAAGAAGAGAGGAAGGAAGCAGTGCCGGATTTTAAAAAGGGGCAAAAGGGGGAATTGCCCCGAGCCCCCTCTATAGAAAAATTAAAAAAAAAAAAAAAATCTCCGTTATCAAGATACTGAAAATTTGCAGCATACTCCATTAGTGTTGCTTTATTTTCAACATTATAAACATCAATAAGTTATATATATATATATATATATATATATATATATATATATATATATATATATATATATATATATCATATCAATCAATCAATCATTTCCTGTGGCACCCTCGGGGATGCATAGGGCCTCGATGAACTCACACCACCACATCCTATCTTGTGCTAACTCCTCAAGATCTCCCCAACACTCATCTCCAGCTTCTCGTCTCATTGTCCTCACCCACGTCTCTTTTGGCCTTCCTCTACCTCTCCTACCAAGTGCCACCCACCCTGGTGTACCTCGTACTATTCCCTGTCTCCTATACACATGTCCTAGCCACTTCCATCGTGAGAATCTAACATATTCATCGATCGGCTGCACTCCCGTTATTTCTCTAATTCTACTATTTGGTATCCTTTCCCACCACTTAACTCCTAATATTCTTCTAAGTGCTTTATTTTCAAACACCAAGAATTTATTTTCCATAGTCACTGTGCTGTACCAAGACTCGTGTCCATAAATTAAGATACTCCTAACCATTACCTTATAAAGTTTGATTTTTGTATGCACAGAGAAATTGTTATTATTCCAAATATTTTTAAGCATTCCCATTGCCTGATTAGCCTTCTTTAACCTTTCCTCGAATTCAAAGTTCAAAGATCCATCCTTGGCTAAATAAGTACCTAAATATTTAAACCTATCAACTTGCTTTACAACCATACCTCCAATTACACATTCCTGCTCATTTTCCATATTCATATTGATTATTTCAGTTTTTCCACAATTAATAACCAAACCCACCTTGCGACCTTCACTCACCAAACAGTCCAACACTCTCTGCATCTCTTCTGGCGGCCCATCACAAATCAAAACTATATCATCTGCATAATCTAAATCCAAAAGTTTCCTGTTCTCTCCCCAAAGTATACCTGCACCGGTTTCTGTTCCAACGCGTTTCATAATGTAATCAATGACCAATATAAATAGTAAAGGCGATAGAACACCACCCTGAATTACTCCGGACTTGACTTCAAACGAATCACTAAGACAACCATCAACCATCACTTTACAAAATGTGTCCTCATGCATGTTCATAATGACCCTCACAAACTCCTCTGGTATTCCATAATGTCTCATGATCTTCCCCATAGTCTCTCTCGAAACACTATCAAAAGCCTTTTCAAAATCAACAAAACAAAGACTTAACGGTACTCTCATTTCATTAACTTGCTGCATCAAATGCCTAACTATAAAGATCTGATCATTGCAACCACGTCCCTTTCTAAAACCAGCCTGTTCATCCCTCAGAATACCCTCAACCACCGGCTCCAACCTATTTAACAACACTCTATTGAAAACTTTCAAAGCTATCGGTGACAAAGAGATTCCCCTCCAATTACCACATTCACTCAGGTCTCCCGTCTTCGGAACTTTAACAATTACACCATTCTTCCAAACTGATGGTAGTAACCCCGTCACCCATATCTTATTGAATAGCTTGGTCAAGATCATTATTAATCTATCCCCCTCCACTTTAAACATTTCCGGAAATAAACCATCCTCCCCTGGTGCCTTATTATTCTTTAACTGTTTTACTGCTTTCTCCACTTCTGCAAGCCTCAACTCTCCTGTTTCTATATTTAAATCTTCCTGAGCAGACGGTATATCCTCTTCTGGTGGTATTGGTCTATTAAGAACTGTCTCAAAATGCTCTTTCCATCTATTTTTAATATCTCCATCTTTGGTCAATAAATTTCCTTCCCTGTCTCTAACTGGTATTTCCTTGCGTTTACCTGCATTACCACTCAGTTCTCTAATCGATTCATATGCTATTCTTTGACTCTGTCCATCATTTTTGTTTATTAAGATTTCAGTCTCTGCAACCTTTTCATCCACACATCTTCTTTTATCTCTCCTAGCTAACCTTCTTACTTCTGAATTCAAACTCCAGTACGCAGCTCTTGCTAATTCAATCTCTCGTTCATCAACGCATTGCATCTCACTCCTCAGTTTAGCCTCACCTCTCTTTTTTATCATATCCCACGTTTCCTCTGATATCCATTTCTTTCTCCTGAATCTATGTCTCCTTCCAATCGTACATTCAGCAGTCTCATGCAAAACTTTGTTCACATCCTCCCACATCTCATCTACACTTCTCTCCCCCTCTTCCAACGTTTCCAACACCAAAAACCTATTTCTTCATTCTAATCTGAATTCCTCTTTTTCTTCTCCTTCCCTTCTAAGCTTAACAATATCGTATCTACCAACACCAGATTTTTCCTTCTTCTGATTTTTAAGTTTAAACCTTATTTTTGCAATGCTGAGTTGATGGTCACTACCAATATCCGCTCCCCGTTTAACATGAACATCTAGCAGAGAACTTCTATGCCTCCTACTGATAGCGATGTGATCGATCTGATTTTTATATTTTCCACACGGCGACACCCAAGTTGTCTTGTGTATATTGCAATGCTGAAAGAGTGTGCCCCCGATGACTAAGTCATTTGCTAGAAAGAAGCTTCCAAACCTCACTCCGTTTTCACTCATCCTACTACCAACTCCCATCATACCCATACATGCCTCAAATCCCTCATTTGAACAGCCCATTACTGCATTAAAGTCTCCAACGCAGATCAAAACATCATGTCTAGGTACCCTTCCTACTCCTTCTTGCAACTTTTCATAAAATGTGTCTTTCCTTTCATCGAGTGCATCATTAGTAGGTGCATAACACACAAACAGACTGATGTTGCCATGATTTGATTTAAACCGTGCGTATAACAATCGCTCATCTATAGGATCCCACTCACATAAAGCCTTATTTGCCCTACAACCCAGCAACAATCCTACTCCCTGATAATGCATTCCGTCCTGTCGACCAGATATCAATAAACGTATACCATCCTCCAAATCCAACTTATCGACTCCAGTTAATCTAGTTTCTGTCAGAGCACAAATATCAAGTCCGTAATTTTGAAAAACCTTCACTAACTCATCGATTTTACCGTCATGATTTAGCGTTCTCACATTCCAGTTACCAATTTTAATTGTATTTTTTGCATTGACAAAGGAATTAGATTGTAATTGAGGCAACCGTGAGATTCTTAGCACCCCCTGACCATTTAAGGGCTGCACGGGACTGGGGGCCATTATTGTTCTTTCAGAATCCATCAAGGTTTCTTTGGCTAACTTCCTGAACACCTCGCCATTGTGTTGCAGTCGCAGTAGGCAGCTAACTTGCCTGATTGCCCACACCCGAAACACCAGCTATGCTTTAGCCAGTCACGTGCCGGCATGCTTCCAAGCCATTTCACTCTCAAGGAGTTCCTCTGCCTGAGGAAGCAACCACCCCCCTGCTCCCGAGGGCTTTTGATCTGTGTAGGTAGAGGGCGATCACTCCCTCACTAGCCATATACAGTGTATATGTGTATAAATATATATATATATATATATATATATATATATATATATATATATATATATATATATATATATATTTGTATGGCACACACCCACGGACGACAATGAACAGTTATAAGAGCATGAAAAAACACTGAACAGGTATCGTTCATGTGAAATGTTCGTATATGGTACAGCGATTGGTCCTTTGGAAACATATAACATCACCTGTGTAGCGATACTCGTAGTGGAAGGTGTTGCGTGAGGGTGGATAATATCTCTTGTTTTACAGCACAGAACCTAAAAAGACTTTGTACTTATTTTGAAAAATAACTGCCAAGGATCAACATCACAGCATGGAGAGGAAGGGACTATCATCCGAGGAGTGGCAGAAGGTTCTGTTCGAGGAGGAGACGACAAGCGAGGAGGATGAGGAGATTAGCGGTGCTTCAAGTGAGGAGGACTGGGTTGAGATAGAGGAGCACACCCCTCAGGCATCTGGACCACCACGCCTGCCAACACGGAAGTGGACACCAACACCACCGGTGTCCGAAGTTTCAACCCAGCCGTTGTCCCCACTTCAAGAACAGGCATCGTCTCCTCTGGGACCTCTTGGACCAAGAGCGATCGCTGTCTCTTCTCCTCTTGCCTGCAGTTACCCCTTGGCCGGCCCGACGTCCCCGGCAGGGCCGAGTTTTGTGACACTGGCACCTGCATGCCATGCAATTTCTGCACTGGAACTGGTGCAGGATGCGACTGTGTTGTCCTCTCCTGGCCGGGCCGCAAGAGGAGACACCATCACCGCCCCCGACAAGGAGACAGTGTCATCGTCCTCGTCATCATCACCACCTTCACCTCCACGAGGACACCGCGGTCCTCAGCGTGGCCATGGAGGCCGGCCAAGGGGTCGCTGAGGAGGCACAAGGGTGTCGGAACCCCGACCCACTGCGACCCGTGCGAGAGATGTTGACGCACGTGACGAGGGGTGGAGCAGTGGCCCATTCACGCCAGCAAATGGGCCCTTTACCGGATCCCCGGGGATGAGGGTGGATGCGCCAAGAACTCCTCTGCAGTTTTTCCAGCTTTTCTTCACCAGGGAGTTGTTGACGTACTTCACCCGCGAGACCAACAACTACGCAGCATTCGTGGGGACTGGTTTGGACTCATGGTTGATCTGCAGTGAAGAGATAATGGCCAAGTTCCTGGGGATTTACTTCTTAATGGGGGTAATGTCACTGCCGACCATCAGGCATTACTGGCATCATTCCCGCCTCCACAACTACCCCCTTTTTTCGCAAGTGATGAGTGGAAGGCGTTTCAGGGCCATCCTGAAACACTTCCATGCCTTCAACTCGCTTGCCATCCCCAGGGACAATCAAGACCGGCTCATCAGGGTTCGCACGGTACTGGAGTACCTCCTTCAGTGGTTCCAGAACACCTACCAACCCGAGGAACATCTCAGCCTGGATGAGGGATCATTGGCTTGGAAGGGGAGGCTCAGCTTCTGCGTCTACAACCCAATGAAGCCTGCCAAGTATTCCATCAAGTTTTACATCCTGGCTGAGGCTTCTTCGGGTTACATCTGGAACTTCGAGGTGTACACGGGGCAGAAGAGGACCTTGGAGCAGACAGTATGGAGCCTCGTAGAGCCGCTGAGGGATCAGGGATACAAAGTTTACATGGACAATTATTACAACTCTGTATCCTTGTGCAAACTCCTCTTCAGTGCAGGAACCTACGTGTGTGGGACCCTACGCCTGGCTAGAGGAGCACCTAAGCAGCTGCAGGACATCACAAGGAACAAGAATCTACCGGAGCCGGGCATCACAGCAATGCATAAAGATCATGTGATGGTGCTGCTGTGGAAGGACAAGTGCATCGTCAACATGATCTCCACCTTCCACAGCGCAGACACCAACCCAAAGCGGGTTCGAGGGAAGACCAGGGCACGTGACGGGACGACTAACTACGTCCAGAAGACCGTGGACAAGCCCGTCGTGGTGGATGACTACAATCGCCATATGGGAGGGGTAGACCACTTTGACCAAATGGTCCAATATTACCCACTGCAACACCGGACCGTCAAGTGGACCAAGAAAGGTAACATTCTACCTCATCCAGATGGTGATTTTCAACGCCTTCACCCTCTACAAGAAGAGCTCACAGAGGCCAGTCACTCTGCTACAGTTCGTCGAAGAGATCGTCAACAAGCTCCTCTTCTTCGACGAAGCAGAGTGGCCTCCGTCAGGGCATGTCATCCACCATGCCCCTGATCTTCCAGCCTGACGGCCAGCAAGACTCCCAGCACCTACTGCAGCACCACCACAGCTGCCAACACCACTGGCTCCTGCACCACCAAGAGGGGACCCGGACCAGCCTGGAGCACCACCTGCAGGAGGAGTCCCAGCACAGGAGCCACCACCACCATCACTTCAGCAACCAGCACAGGTGGAGAGGGAGCCATCACCACTTCCTGGTCCGTCGGGAGAACCTGCTGTCACTGACATGCCTGGGCCTGCAGCTGCACCTCCAGGACGACAGGACCAGGGACACCCAGGACTCAGCCCAGCAGGCGACGTCGCTTTGTGGACTACAGACTGCGGCTGGACAACACACTGGGGCACCAGCGGGAGAGGATCCCTAACAAGAGGAGGCTGCGGTGCACCCTGTGTTCCCTGGGCAAGATGAGGAGGGACACAAGTCACATGTGTCCTGTTTGTGATGTGCCACTTTGTGTAGGGGATTGCTTTGAACGGTTCCATACCGAGCAAAGTATTCCCTAGTGGAGTGTACACACACACACACACACACACACACACACACACACACACACACACAACACACACACACACACACACACACACACACACACAAACACACACACACTTACACACACACACACACACACACACACACACACACACTAACACACACACTCACACACACACTAACACACACACACTCACACACACACACACACACACACACACACACACACACACACTAACACACACACACACACACACACACACACACACACACACACACACACACACACACACACTAACACACACACACACACACTAACACACACACACACACACACACTAACATACTTACACACTCACACACACACTCACAGACACTCACACACACACTAACACACACACTCACACACTCACACATACACTCACACACACACTAACACACACACACACACACACACACACACACACACACACACACTACATAACTCCTCATCTTCAAATCCCTGGTCTAAGTGGATCAACACCCCTGGAGGAAGTGAGTTCTGCAAATTTGGTTGATATATATAGTAATCTATTACCATTACCTCTCCAATTTTCAGAAAAATAACCATTTTCTCCTACAGATTACACATATGAAAGAAAGTAAATCTCCACAGCAGTAACTATAGAAGAGTTATGTTTATGTGTAGTAGGTTATAACAATAGGAAAACATCCATGGAAGATGTAACAGTCTGTACAGATAGGGAAAAAAAAATGGTAGCATAGTCTTCAGGCAGGTGTGCAAGGAAATTATAGTGTGTGTAAAAGTTGGTAGCGATCGGAAGAGTAACCTCACTTTGTCGGCCAATTACTCGAAAACTATTAGACTTATCGATTTTCTGTAACAACCATGATCTATACCACTAAATTCTACGTATGATCAATACCAAAATGTAAGCATTATGTTACATTTTTTGAGAGAAAAGGCGGTGGAAATGAGTGTCTCTTCCCGGCTGTTACCATTGAAAAATGCTCGTAGTAATACTCTCTGTTTCTCTGCCAATTACTCGGAAACTATTGGACGTATCGATTTCATGTTTGAACCATGATGAAGAGCAGGAAATTCTACATATGTACAATACATAACTATGTAATATTTCTGATAAGAATTCGTTGTTACGTAGACGGGAACATTGCGTACACCGTGCGTGCATCACGAAAGTCAATCATGCACGGAGTGCCTAGTACCTTTTTTCGATTTACTCGAGAACTATGAGGCGTATGGGGTTATTCTTTGAGATGGGGAAAGCTGGTGAATTTGGGCATATTACTATGTAAT